>NW_005842759.1:467513-470342 GCF_000455745.1 Alligator sinensis | reverse complement strand
CACCATGCACAATAAAATGTGCACGTTGTGACCATGCACAACATATGAACACACTTTATTACCTGTTTCTAATAACTTTACAGCTAACCCTCCTAACTAGTCAGAAGCTCTTTTCTTTAGGGATACTTGTCTAATTTGAACTGTGTCTAATTTGCCTCCAGCATTCCAGAAAGCCATATCATGATATAAAACTGTTCAGGCTATGTGATAGTCAGCACTCCCATTATAACAGAAAAGGAAATTCAGCCTAAACATTGGAAATACTATTGCCTCCTTGTTGTTGTAATAGCATTTTATTGTGGCCACGTTTGATTAGGGCATCTGGTAAAGTGAGCTTTATTTACTGTTTGCAGGGTATTTTTCACGGATACTTTATTACTTATATTAGTCCTCTCAGACTTGTCAGAGAGTCACAGGATAGATTTAGTACTCATTGCAGAATTTCTGGTGACCCTAATCTTCTAATTTATGTGCAGCAAAAGTCTGAGTACATTGACAGGCATCATTTTTCAAGTCATGTAGCTCCCCAGTGGCTTTAGTATTTTGCACAAACCTCACCCTTTATTTCAATTTATCCTCTAATGTACTGAATAAGGTCTGAATAAGTATTATTATTTTTGATGGTCACTCATATGTACGTAACAAAGAGATAGATATGTATATATTACCTCAAGACAGAATAGCTTTAGTAGCTTTTTTCGGCAATTACTGCATTACTTTTTATCTCAATATCATACAGCTCTCTCTTACACCTTTAGCTATGACACAGAATAGGACTACTGTGGCTTGGCTTTTTACTGCAACACATGAAATCCCACTATAATTAATTAGTGTTGTTATAGCAACACCTTTTATAACATTGCTTGACACACAGGGGATGTAGTGACACAGGGGTGAACTGCATGAGAAATCATTTTGTAAATTTCATTCTCAAACTACCCAACTTCATTGCTTTCTCTTTTTTTTTTCAAATCATTTTTCCCTCAAATTGGTTCCCTGTTGTATTGAAGCCATTGAGTAGTCAAATCTCAGCAGCAGTCTTATATTGGTCTTGTTCATGTGAATCCTGAGGGGCTTGCACTTAAATTTTGCCATCAAAAAGTACAAATAAAGCACATCTTTTATGTAAAATTACTTTTTTTCTATTGCCAATAATGGCATACAGGATGGAAACATCATGCTGTACTTCACCATCAGTAATGGATACCCCCTGCTTACATGGACAATATTAAAAAATAAAAGTTGTCTTTGAAATCAAAGCCACAGGCACAGTTTTTCACAGTTCATCCCTTGGTGTTGTGCTAAACTTTTAGTTCACTTTCCTTAATAAGGAAATGCATATAACTTTAACATGGAAAAGAAAACAAAACTTAAAATGTAAATGCTAGATAACTAGCCAGTTTGGTATTCATATGTAATGTTCCTTTCTGGCTTGTGAAAACTAGGTTCTGTTCCAAGATCCAGGCCAGTAGGGAATGAGACTTGCTGTTCATTTTGCAAAATTTAATAGATTCATATAAATAAGTTCTTTTAATTACCCTACAATACTTACAGAATGTAATGCCATTAGCCAGTGAATGGCTGGACCCTGCAAACTCTTCCTTCTGTAAGCAAACTCATTCACATGAGTAATTCCAGTAAGGTCATAAGAAGCTACTTGGGCCTCATGCAGACATTCGGTTTCTCCTGAGAGAGATACTTTTTCTTTCGTGTGATAAAAACACTATCTCTATCTTTGTGAGTTTTGGCATTTTTACCAATTTGGGTGCTCTTGCCCACCCGAGATGTTACCAGGGATCACTATGTGGAAGTGGCTCTCATCCATCTCCGGAAACATCTCGGATGGCCAAGAGCACCCAAATTGACAAAAATGCCAAAACTCACAAAGATAGAGATAGTGTTTTTATCACACGAAAGAAAAAGTATCTCTCTCAGGAGAAACCGAATATCTGCATGAGGCGCAAGTAGCTTCTTATGACCTTACTGGAATTACTCATGTGAATGAGTCGCTGCTCTCCCAGGAGAAAAACCATGAGTATACAAATGTTCAGGCTTTTTCTCCCAGAGTAAAAATTGATGCTTCAGGAAAATAATAACCTTGAAAGAACCAGGGTTGAATCACTCCTTGGAGAGTGAATGTTTGATGAGTGAATGTTTGTCTATGCTGTGGTTTATCTCAGAAGAGAATACAGTCCTCCAGCATTCCTCCCCTGAAAAATGACAGTGTGTTGCTTGCTGGACTCTGCTGCTACAGCAGGGAGCAGAATATGCCTGCTTCACAATCCTCACATTGTCCTGCAGGAAAACACAGGGTGACCATGGGAAGTTTGGGCCAGCCAGTTAGGGCTGCCCTATGTCCTGCTACCATCTGTTGCCAGGCAGATTAAAGAAGCTTGTGGAGCATGCTGAGATATGTGCACAGGAGCCCTTGGCTGCAAACTATCAGCACTGGAGGCTCTCCACTCCTCAGGGCATCAGCATTCAAATGTCTGTGCATGTGGCACTGGTTAAGTTTGTCTACCAGAAAATCATAGAAGTTATAGAGAAATAGGTCAGAGGTCATCTAGTCCAACTCCCTGCCTGGGACAGGCTCATCCCTGTCCAAACCATCCTATGCAAATCCATTATCTAAGATTGATAAGATTGTAAGATTGCCCTGACACAGCACAAGACATAACACCCTAACCTGCCACAGGTAAAATAGAGGAACCATGACAGCCAGTGCCCTGCTTCTATAAAAGGTTGTACCTGGGAGACCTCTCCCAGATTATTTAAATGTGTTTATGCAGCCATAGTTACTCATTAGAAGTTAGTTTCTAAAGCCT
This sequence comes from Alligator sinensis, assembly GCF_000455745.1. Lineage (NCBI taxonomy): Eukaryota > Metazoa > Chordata > Crocodylia > Alligatoridae > Alligator > Alligator sinensis. The sequence goes on along the minus strand of NW_005842759.1, from coordinate 467,517 downwards.
TCAT
>NW_005842759.1:416526-467500 GCF_000455745.1 Alligator sinensis | reverse complement strand
AAACAATGGAACACCTTTCAATAACTTTCATGTCCATTTGATCAAGCCCTAGGAAATATACTACTTAAGTGTCCACCTGCCCCTTCTTCAAGAATGTCAGAGACTGTACTCTCATGATCAAGTGTAAGGGGATGTTCAAAGAATGGTTTCACAGATGCATTTCCAAGTTTGGATCCTCTAAGCAGAAATGGATGGGAACAGCATTTTGGGAACTATCCCTGCTGTGACACTATATCACAACCATGTGCATGTACCCTTTGAGACCTAAATCCCATTCAACTCAGTTAGGGTTAGATCAAAAAAAAAAAAAAAAGGAATTAAGCACTGAGCTGCTGCTTATTGCTGAAATTAAAGCATATGCTCCTTGAGGGGAATGTTGAGTTAGGTGTCTTGACTCCCTATACAGTGTGTGGAGAGAGTTAGAAGCCTAGCATTGGATTTAAGGCAATGAGAACACTGAATGGGGAGCTCCCTGATGTCAGCACACTGGGCCTGGAACCAGGTTAGCCAACAGGGAGATTGTGAGGATGTATGTGTCTTCAACCCTCCCCCTTTCTGGAGCTTAGGCTCTTTAGTCACAGCTGGAAGGAACTGCCTTTCTTCCGTCATAATCCGTGCAACTGCCTTTCTTCCATGCAATATCCTAGCATCCTCAGTAGCGTAGCATCCTCAGCTGAAGTAGGGGCCCCATCTCTTAAAAACAGGGTAAATCTTTTAAAGCTGGTGCTGGTGCCACCTAATTTTATACAACAGTGGTAAGAACACTTAGCCAAGCTATAGGAGATCTGGGTTTAACTCTACTCTACCTAAAGGAGTTCAGATCCATATTATCCACCTTTCAGAAGTGTCCTGGTACCACTTATCTCGCAGCTGCTCTGAGAGGCCGGTGGGAACACTTTCCATTCTTTTGTTGAAGATGTTCCACTGTGAAGAAAAGAATTCAAGATTAAATATGGAAGAAAGAGAGAACAAGGGGACATGTGATTTCTGTAGGGATTAGGATCCTCACCTGGGGAAGTGACTTAATTCCTTGGATCAAGGAACCAAACTCATTTGCTTCTTCTCAGGTAAGCACGCAAACTAGTAGTGTAGAGAGCCTTCTTCTCTTACAGCCAATGAAACTTGCATTCCTTTCTGCAAACCTTAAACAGAAGGGATGAAGAGGCTATCCTTTTTCTGATATAGCCTATAGTTTGTGGTTAAGGGTCCTCTCAAAGGAGTTGGGAGATGTGGGTTTGAGAGCCCAAAGGTAAATCGAATTGAATATGGGCCTCCAATGTCCTTGGTGACTTTGCAAACTGCAAATCCATTGAATAAAAAGATGACATAGCTCCCCAATATTCTTTAAAAGAAAGAACCCCTACTCCTGCATTCCATGTGGAGTCCAATCCTGTCCATCTATGCTAGATCTTCTGTGAAAACACTTATGAGATTGAGCCTCTTGAGAGACGGAGGCATAGAAATACCTAATTTCTTGATCTAGATTGGTATTACCTATGACCTGCTCAAGCCTGTCAAGGGTATGCATTTCTGGTCATGCATACAAGAATAATTTTAGGTGATTCAGGAAATTTAGATGAAATTCAGATGAAAAGGAAAGTGCCTTTCTTTTGGAGTTTAGGCAGCTATTGGGTACAAGGTAGCTGCATGGGACTTTTCAGCACCACACATGTGGCTATAGATGTCTACATTTCACTTTGGACACCTAAATCCTTTTTCAGATTTGGTCCTTATGTGCACTTGAAACAATTATCCTAGGTATCAAGACAACAGTAGACAACAAAGGGTGTCTACACGTGATGCTATGTGGCTCTAGCAACATGCTACAGAGACATAGCATCTTCAGACAAAACCCATGATGCCTCAGATACATCGCTGTAGTGACACGATCCCCCATTATAGTGTGTCACTATGGCAATGTAGTGCCTAAAAATAAGTGTGTGCAGCGTGCACAGTACAGTACCGGCTGATACTGCACCAACTTTTAATACTTCCAAAAGGTCTCTCCAGTAGCAGTGGCACCATAACAACACATGTGGATGCACCCAAAGAGGAGGAGAGTAATACATCAAAGTTTAAGAAAAACATTATTTTCCCCTCAGTTACTACTATAGCTCTTTGGAGTGAAATATATAAGTAGGGCTAAGATCTTGATCATACCTGTTATGCAAATAAAGTTAATGATAGATTATTATTTTTTTCTGGATCTGTACTGTGTTCAAAAGTATATTGTCACCACAAGGAACAAGTACATAGATGTTTGCTGGGAGTGTCAATGAACAAATTAAAGGGCTTTTAAAATAACATCAAATAATATAATACTGTTATAGTCTGACCTTTAATATGCAAGTGGAGAAATGGAATTACAGTTATACTTCATCTATTTTTAGTAACATAGCTCCTAAAAGTAGAGAAATGATCTACTTTTTCTCCCTTAGGCTGCCTTAAAATGTCTCTTCATTAAAATAAACCTTCCTTAATGTTCTGTTTACACTATGTCCCACAGGACGTGTAAACTGCAAATGCATTTTTCAGTACCACTGTATATTTAATACTGAGGTATGTGGGTAACTACAATTTCAATGAAGCTCTGATATATAAGTATCTATAAAATAGTATATAAATAACTTTATTTTGTGAACTATATGAAAAGCTCTCCCATTTTTCCTACAGACAAGGTGATAAGAATATGTATGGGAATGCTATCAATATTACTTGCTTAGACAGTCTGTGGGACACAGAAATGTGTGTGATAATGTTTTAGGAACAGAGAGCACACTAATATTGGAAACACTCATAAAGTTTGTGATATCTAGACAAAGTGATGAATTGGCCTATCCTCACTCCAGAGAGCAGAGAGACCAGAGATTATGTTTTAGGATAATAATCTCCTATTTTTCTGTAAAAGAGACTAAGGACTTTTTCCCCCTTCTTCAACTTTTAATCTTAATTTTTGCTATAGCAGCAGCAATACAAATATATATATTTATAATAAAAATGAAATGGATGCATATTTCATGCAATTCCTTCCTCGAGCTTTCAAATACCAACCTCTACCAAAACAAATGGAGCATCAAGAGTAAAGCCCTTTTATACAGATATGAGCTTGTCTGATTCTCAATTCAAATGGATATTATGCACTGTTGCTCACTCTGCAAGCACAATTCTTGTCTTGCCAAAGCCCAATTGTGTAACATTGGCCTTTACAATGTGTGACAAATAAAATCAATAATTCAAAGCAACAAGCAGTGGGGAAACAAGGCTTGTATATGACAGAGGTAAATTTGGATTTAAAATGAGTGATGTCTCTTGTAATGAGGCAGAGTTAAGAGGCATTTCAGCTGGTTCTCTATTGCTCACAGTATCAAGATAAACATATAGGACTCCTCACTTTTCACAATTCTCTCCTGGCCTATATCTAAAGGCTTGTTTCTGCCACATCCTACCTTTGTTTCCACCCGTTTCCTTCAGTCCTTGCAATGTGACCAGTCTTAACGCCCTTTGTATATCTTTTGCTTCCTCTTTCTCTCTTTTTTCCATGATTAGACTTTAACCATGAAACAATCTTGCAGCCCTAATGAACTAAGTTCACAACCCCTTTTTATTCAAAGCTCATCTTAATACCATCTTTTTTCTATTATACCCACAATATACCTGTTGCAGAACATCTGAATGCTACATTTAAATCTTTGGGATTCAGTTATAGTAATAATAATAAAAAATATGAAAGCATAATACACGAATACAAGTATAAAACAGCTGAATGTTCCTGCACCTGAATTCCCTATCTCAGCCAGATATTTCTATCGTATTTTATGTTCCCTTCACTGATGATAACAAACAAATCATTTTCAAGATGCAATCACATGAAGAAATATTTGAATTTAGCTCTTTTCAGAGCAATTTTATTTGTTTCTTTTCTTTTGTTTTGGTTTCTATAAAGAAAGAGTGATAAGAGCTTTTTTAACACAAATTTGGAAGCCAACTCTTGAGAAAAAGTATGCAAAGTAGTCACAGAAATCTCTAAACAAAATTAAAATCCCAAGTGTTGTATCTCATTACAAACGCAAAACTCAGGCCAGATTTGTTGTTCATATTTTTCATATACTCTTGGGTCCAGTTTAATATGCACCTGGACCAATTTATTGTTTTCCATTTAAATCACATAACATTTGGAGTGTCCCATGAGCTTGACTCAACACCAGATGAATATCGATGATTTCTATTAACAGAAAGTTTTACTTTAAGTTCATGGAGTTGTTAGAACCTGAAACTCAATGTAACATCACTCAATATGGATTAAGATCAAAGGAAATGTTTACAATAATGTTCATGAAATTAGTCAGATATTAGCCAGCTGTACCCTCAAAATTCAATCTAGTTCTAACACTTGTTCTTCTTATGTCCCTGGGCAACCCATTTAACCATTCTGTAAAATAATACCAATGCTACTTATTTAATTGAATCCATCATCAAGGTATGAATGAAAGGTGTCTTGACTCTTTGTTTTTAGCAATTGTAGATAATAAAGAAATTACCAAAATGAGTTTTAGAGACTTACTGAAAAAAAAACAAACCCAGGAAATAAAAATTACCACTTTGTACTTTGAGTTCTACAAAGCAAACATAACAAACATAAGAGTGGTCATAATTTAGTATGCTCTGGCTCTGATCCCATTCAGGTTACTAGCTATCTCAGGAGTAGGCTATGCTCTTCTAAACAGTATGTGCCTAACTCAGAAGAATGGAGGAATATAGTTCTCACATTCCAGAAATGGACAATCTAGAGGTGGCTCCTATTATAACCGAGGAAGTGATCTCTGTTCTCAATGGCTAGCCTTATGGATCTAATTCCTCAAAGAGGAGAGAATACTTGAACCAGTGTATGTAATTGACTGATAGCACATTTGACTTCAAAGAAAAGTAAATTGCGTCAGGCAATGGATCACCCCAACATCCCTCAGTTTCTATGAAAGTGCCTAAATTACCAGGCTGTGGGCTAAAAACCATTACTCCCCACATGCTATTTCTCCCTCCCCACTTTACTGAAGCTTGTCTACTGGGTAACCAAGAGAGAAAAGATTTTGGAGCCAAACGGAGAAGAACCAGGTCTCATTCTATGAAAGGCTACTGTCTTAGGAGAGAGACTGCCTTAGACACTGCAACCCCCAACCCCCACTTCAGTTGTTTTTTTTTATAACTTTTATCGAATCACTATTTAACACAAAAATGCATGAACAGCAGTGCCTGATGTTTAGGGTAACTTTCTGGAAAATTAAAGATATGTATTCAAACCCCTTGAGACAGAGGCAGACCTTGAACCCAGCCATGGCCTGTACCAATGCCTTGTCAAAAGTGGAATCTGTTGCTATCACCAAAGACCCAAACAATCATGACAGATGCCAGGGAAGGTAATAGATTCTAAAGTAATGATTATGGATACCAAGGATAGTAATGGATAGGTACAGATCACTTTAGATCAGTGGTTCTCATTCTTTTTAGACTTGAGACACCTTGTTAAACTCAAGTTGTTCCATAGAGAATGTCAACTGTTATTTTTTACACTCTTTTTACTACAGAAAAAATAGAGTAATTTTTTTTTGCAAAAAAATCTCAGAAAGACCACAATAGATAGGAATGTTTTTAACACAGGGATTCCTATTTGAAAGGAAAAGGTGTATCTTGGGAATTAATGTTTGCACACCTAACAGTGCTCAAGTTGTGTGGTACCCCATGGTGTCTTCAAAAGGATCTAAAGCAGGGCCACACAATTATTTTGGGCAGAGGGCTGCTTACTGAGTTTTGGCAAGCTGTTGAGGGCTGCATTTCCCTTTCCAGTGCAGGGAAGCAGGAACAGCCCCATGGTCCCAGGCGAGAAGCCTCTGCTAAGCAGGGGTTTCTGGTTGTGGGGGGAGGGCTGGGAGGGCCTTGCTGTTGGGTCCTGCAACCAGCTTTCCCTGGGTCCTACTGATCCTGGCTCCTATCATCTTTAACAGGCAGCTAGGTGCAAATAAATATTAATTTTCTACATTTTTTAAGGGCCCCACAGGCCACATAGAATGGCTGAGCAGGCTGGATGAAACTCCCGAGCCATATTTTGCCTACCCCTAATTTAAAGGGTTCCACAGCACCCTGCTTGAGAATCACTGCTTTAAAAATATGGGTGCATCCAGATGAACATGCATATGTGGTGCACATACACCCATTCACTGCACTGCAAATTTGCAGTGTGGTGATTTTTTTTTTGACACCAGGCAAAAAAAAACCACATGGCTTATGCAGCAGGTGCATGCACTACCAAACCAGAAGCCTAGCCAGCCAGAACCAGGCTCCCTGATGCTGGATAGCCACCACTGCTGCCCTGGGAGGTCTCCAGGACCCCAGGTAAGGTTGCTGGCCCCAGCCTCCTCTACCCCACCTGGAGCATTTTTTCCTTGCGCTAGCCCCACATGCAGGGTTTCATAGATTCATAGAAGTAGGGTCAGAAGGGACCCTGTAGATCATCAAGTCCGACCCCCTGACCTGGGCAGGAGAGAAAACTAGGCTCAAATGACCCCAGCCTGGTAGACATCAAGCCTCCTCTTAAAGACCCCCAGGGTAGGAGCCATCACCACTTCCCTTGGAAGGTGGTTCCAGATCCTAGCCACCCTGACTGTGAAGTAGTGCCTTCAGATGTCTAGTCTAAGACAGGGACATGAGCCAGGGCAAAAACCAGTGGCATGAATTCATGATGCTGCTATTTTTCTCCATGGCAACAGAACACCCCTGCTCATGGGGATGTGGCCACCCAGTTCAATGCTCTTCCTCTAAAGTATCTTCTCCTCCCTCTGTCAGAGACAGGTTACTGGGGTAGATTGACTATTGGTTTTACCCAGCATGGCATTTATGTTATTAAACAGTTGTTGAGTGTAATTTTTCTCTGTCTTCTGCTACAGTCTATTGAATGCTTGCTTACTTTTGCAAAGGCCTACATTTTCCAGACGGGCTAGTGATTTGGGATGTCTTTCTTTCTGAGTAGTAATTCAGGATGATTCAAAATGACCTCATTCAAAGTGCTAAACACTGATGTCTATAAATCAGGATCATTAAAGTCATCTCATGTTGGGGTCCCAAGATTTGGGGCAGACAAGAACTCTAGTTAATTTTAAAATGTGGGCCATGGGTCTTGATCCTTAAACAAATAATTATATGCTTGACAGCAGAAAAGAGCCTGTACATAGCATGATTACTAATTCCACAATCAGCTGGCAATACTGTCACCTCAGGGAATAAGCAGGAAGTGACAATATTCTCTGATTGTATGATGTTTGGAATTTGATATCTATTTTGATTAAAAAACCTTTGATGTGAATAGAATTTCACATTGCTTTGATTTCCCCCTCAAATTTGACTGTGTAGCTTTAATTAATTTTAGGTGAAGGAATTTTTAAAGAAAATTCTTGATTCCTCACTCCAAAGCATAATATAGTAGTGGAAGAAAAAGGAGCAGCATGTATTTTGAGAGAACTCAAAGTCGTTTTAAAGATATATTGGCTAAGGACTATTATTGTTTTATGAGAATGCTCTATGACCTTGTTCCAAAGCTCTTTGAAGTGAACAGCAAATGGCACATTGGACAGAATCCTATTTCATGTTATGTACCCTTTTTGGTGCTTACATACAGCTTACAAACGTACATCCCATGTATTATGAATGAGTAAGTATACATTCGGCTAGTGAACACATGGAGCAGGCTGGGTGCTATCAGGCATGTGCACAACTACATATGCATGCATGCAAGACAGGAAATTCTTCCAGTAACCAGTAAAAACTGATGACTGGTGATATGAGATGCTGAAGTACCCTTCTATGTTTTCATCACAATTGCTGCGTGGCTGCATCAACTGTCTAGAAAGCAGGAGACCCAGCCTCCCTGGACCCTTCTAGGCCTGCCTCCCTCTAACTCTTTAGCACATTACTCTAACCACCAGGCCACAAGTTAGGTGAATCTAGTATCCTTACAGACCCTCTTTTTAAGACTTGAACAGTCAAGAGAGAGAGAGATATGGGGCCAGAAGAACAAGATAAAAAAAATAAAAAGTGTTAGCTTAAGATAATGGCTGCTGCTCTTGAAGGAAGCAGCCTTGGACTAGCCTGTATCCTCTCTTCCAGCTTAGTACACTCTTCCCCCACTGCTCTCTATCAAACTTATCCAATGGCTATTAAATTCAAGCTGTAGCTTCAAGAGGAGGACTGGAGAGAAATGCCTAACCTCTAGCCTTCATGCTAAAATTTGGGAGAATCTTCTGCTCTTGATTTTTTGCTGCACCACAATTTCAGAACTTACCCTTAAGTACGTCATTACGAAGCTTTGTATCAGCACAACTAGAGTGCAGACGATTTTACATACTCAGTACCCATGTAAACACATACATGTGTACACTGCACATGAAATAGTATTGCAAAATGCCAAAAATGGCAGTTATGCAGCTGGAAAACTGCCATTTAGGCACATAAAATGAAATAGGATTTTTACCATTGTTCTTCAGACCAGATTTTAAATTTAGAATATTCTCGGGCTTCAAAGCACAGCTTCTATAACAAGCAGCACATGTACAGGAAACACATGCGCTCTTATATAAGCAACAGATTCTTCTTTTAGCAGTTTCTTTGATGGAAGACGTTTTTATCCCCACTGGCTATTCAACTGCATGACTATGTTCCAATAAGCCAACTGTCACAACTATAAATACACAACTACAATACTAAATACTATTATAAATAGTAACTAGTTTTATGAGCAATCATGATAAAATATTATCCTAAAGGTAGGCCATTTGCTAAGATTCTAATAAAATGCCTAAAGCCCAAGATTGGAGACATTATTGCATAATAAAAATAACACATTTATCTTGATGGGAATATTTTTATAAAGATATCGCTCAAAAAAGGACTAGCTCTTTTGTCACAATTTTTTGTCTCTTGGTTTAAATTGAGTCATGTAAATCTTTCTCAGACAATGCTCCTAAACTGAACTTTTAAAATTATTCATTATGAATAGTATTATTTGTCAACTGAACTCCTTTTTCTGTTCATAAAATGTTGGTAACATAGGGGCAAAATCCTGTGGCAAAAGCCTCTTAAAGCCTATGGTCATAGTGTTAGGATATCAACACTTACATCTATGAATATATTAGTTTATACAGGAGTGTCCAATACATTTAGGCAAACACATTTCAAGGTGTGATTGATATATGTTCACTTCCTCTTCTTCCTTTTCATAATTTATATTGTACAGCTCAAGGCAAAGCAAGGTCTTTCACTTGAGGCTTGTGTATCCCAGGTAAGTGTCCTGACAGTGGGGGTATTAGGTAATCTATGACACGAACATACAAGCTCTTTGAGCCCTTTCAAAAGAAGAATTGTTCAAAAGGGCAGCAGCTTGTTCATTCTTATTGTTATATGTAATGAGGTAAAATCATTCAAATGTAGCAAAGACTGTTACAGCTAGACGCCAGGTACAGAAGTTACCTTATTGCATGGTAAGCATGCAGAAAGTGCTCTACAGCCCTATCTAAACAGGCAGTCAGGGCACATAAAGCACCATAAAATGGAAGATCCTGTTTTTAGATAACCTTGGATGGGTGTGGTATCAGACTTCAGTGCTACAGATTACAGTGCTGTGATAAACATCTGTACCAGACCCCATCATGACTCACATTAGGATGCATTTCACCAGCAACCGATGGAGCTTTGTAACATCCTGCTCACCACCCTGTCCCAAGGCAGCTCTCTAGCCTCAGCCAGAGCTCATGTGGTCTGCCCAAGAGCTGGGACAGTCCTGCCCTCAGGCACTCAGTGGAGTGATAAAGCCCCTGTTTCCAACCTCTTCCCCAGTTCCCTCTAGCCAGCTATGAGCCACTGTCTGGTATTATCATTCAGTGCATGGATTACATCTACCCCATCTGGGCACTTTTTAAAGATTGAAGCTTCTGTTTAAGTGTTGTTTGCTAGACAATACATTCACACAGGGGGCTGTCCAAGATGGCCATCTTGTACAATATTGTTTTGAAGTGTCTGTATCCAGACCTCAGTCCATTTAGTTTGACCCATGCTTCTCTGTCAAGCTTGTGCCCAGTGGAAGACTCATTTGGTGGTGGTATAAAATGCTGTAGCAATAAATTTCAGACCAGATTAGTCTGAACAGTCATTTAATTTTCATTCACCCCACCCCTAATCTAAAGTTAGCACAAGACACAGAGTCACATTACCTGGCCTGCTGGGTTCTCCACAGGCCCAGAAACCTAGCAGCAGAGGAGTGGTTAGGTTCTGTCTTCTTATGTCACTTGTTTGAATGCCCTAGAGTGCAGGGAGTACATCTGTAAGTGTGTAAGTTGTACAGCCTGTTATGAATAACTGTGCACTGTTAAGTACAGTGTTGAGCTTTTTAGTTTGAGGGCAGGGTATAATGTGACTCCTTGGTAATCTGGGGCATGCTTATTGGAAGGATACAGCTGCCTACTCTGACATTCAGTGTGCTCTTGACTTGGTTGTCCATGTGGAAGACTGATGATACTGATTTACTGGTGTTCCCCACTGACCTCATGCTTCTCAAACAGCTCCTCCCTGCAACCCCCATGCCACTGCTCTGGAACAGGACAGATGCACCAGGGACAGTAATTCCTACTGTGGTTGGAGACTTATCAGTCTGGGTTACATTGAGATGGGCCATAAATCTGGTTAATTGACAACTGGTCATGTTGCTTTCCTGAGAGATGCCAGAGAGTTGACACAAAAACACTTCAAAATGCCTCTAAAACAGACACTGAAAGACAATGAAACTTTTTTTCAAACCCCACAGCCAAGGTGTAACCAACAGTCACAACTGCAGGTTTTTGCTGGCACATTTCTGAGAGCCATTTAGCAGAGCACCTATTTATGACCACAGCTGTAGGTAAGGCACAGTGGGAAATGGGAATTCTTCCTAGCCAACGCCCATTCCTCTATTTCCTTCTCCTCCCAGAGAACTGGAGAAGGCTCATCTCTTGCCAGGTGTCACAGACCCAGACGCTTGGTCTCCAAGCCCTTCTAGCTCCCACATCAGGAAGATGGGACCCAGGCATCTGGGTTTTCCCACTTGGGAAGCAGAACACAGGTGTTTCATGGTGTGGTCAGTGCCAGGTTATGGTCAGCTGTGTGTTTTCTGGCCCAGGGTGAGGGAAAGGGTCTGGAGAGGGGACTCACCATAGGTCCCTTGGTATCTCCTTTGTCTGAAGACTCCACATTTGTGCATGGGAGGCCTGGTTGTGAACCCCAAGATGTTGGATGCAGAATGGCTGGCTGGAGATGTGACAGTGCCAGAAAAATGAGGACCAAATGGGACCCTCGATGTGGGAGGATGAAATGGACAGGTTGGCAACTGCTTGCACCTGTGCTGCCACAGCACTTGAATGAGCCACCTAGGCCCAGGAATGCACTGCAAAGGTAAAAAAAAATGACACTCCTGAGTGGCCATGAAAGTGCATGCCATGATGAGCTGCTGCTGAATCAGGTCCAGGTGGGTGGCCATGATGTCCCCACCAGCCCATGAGAGGTGGCTCAGCCATTCAGCTCCACTCTTGAGTTTTCAGTATTCTGGAGAGCCCCTGGGGCATGCTGGAAGGCATGCAAGAGCCCCCATTACCTGCTGTGTTTGACCTGTTCAGGGAGGCTCCAAGCCCCACTCCCCACCACAAGGACTAATGTGCATTCTGCTTGCTCCTGACCTAACCTTGGGCCCTTAAAGTTCAAAAGGTAGAATGCTTTTGCTTCTAGCTTCTTGAATGCCTGTACTTAGCTGGAGTGGTTTTGCTAAATCTGAATCATTCTCAGATCACAGATCCACACATAAAAATTAAAATTCACTAGCTTCTGACCTTTTGAATTGTTTCCCTTTAGAAAGCACCACTAGAGTTCATGTCTCCCCACCACTAGAGAAAGACTTCTCCATCCCTATCCCTACTCCTACCATCTCTCTGCTTTAACCAGTAGATGTAGCCAAAATGGTGGCTACTACATAATTTGGGATTGGTCTGGGAAATGTGAAAACGTAGAAATGTTATTCTTGTAATGAACTTCCTTTGAGCAGCAGGAAGTGGTAAAACACATGCCCACTGAGTACATTTCATATCATGTGTCTCTGTGGCAATCTGTAGAATATATACTAGTTGTTTTATCCCCTTTCTTCCTCCTGCTGCATATCCTTCCTTCTTTACCTCAGGTTGCAGCAACTTATGCTTTTAGCTCTGGAGGTCTTCATTTCAGTATCCAATGTCCTGGTTGATATGTAACAGCTGTCATATTTACATTTTTAAAAAATAAGTGAATGTAATCTTATTTACATAATTATCCTATGCTATTTGTCCTCTGCAGCCTATCTTGAACTATTGGCCAACATAGTCCACATTTAGATTCTAGAAGTGGCCTTAATGAAATTTTCTTTGTGGTCTCTATACAGACTCTGCACTTCACAGTTTCACAAAACAACCTCTTGCCTTGAACATTATTTTCTTCAAGAAGTAAAACGATTTCATTGGAGGTCTTTTCTTTTCCTCTGTTGTGTCTGCATAGTTCATCTAGTTAAATAATATCTAACTTAAGACTTCCTTATCAGACCATTTGTAAAGAGCCCTGTTGACTTTAATGAAGCTCTATGCAAATGTAGGGGTCCATCCATTGATATGGTATTGGTAGAGCAGAGCCTGATTAATACATTCATTAAATGAAATTATCCCAATTCATATGGAGGATCGATGGAGTTTATGAGAAGTTGCTTGTATAAGTTGGTCTCCAGCCTACCTGAAAATAAAGAAACACAGGCAGAAAGAGGTAAGTTAAGTCAGAAATATAGTTAGAAGCAGCGGTGGGGGTTAAAAAGAATTCTCTGAGAGTTAACATTGATATTTTAGTAGTTATTGAGGCTTTTTCCTAACTCTGTGATATTTTAGAAGACAGCAACAAAAGTCAACATTAAAATGCAAGGAGTAGCATAACAAAGGAGTGTCCAGGGCCCCTAGAAGAAGGGTGTAAAAGAGCAGTATCTTCACTTCTGGCATTGCCATTGCTGTGACAGTGGTAGCACAGTTGCCCTTGAGCATGAGTACTCAAGCACCCAGTTTTGCCTCTGACATAAATATTATCACTAAAGGGGGTATGCTTATCACAGAGAATCAGGATCTAACAGTTATAGTGAATCAATATCAGGAATAATCAGAAACAGTTTCTTAGAAAAGGAAAAAAAAGTAGTGGATCTTCAGTCTGAAACATTCCTGAAAGGGCAATAAACTTGCTAAAAGGGTACTGTTATCCAGTGCAAGGGCCCTGCACTCACACTCCCATCCTAGTTAAATAGTAAGGGAAAAAGAGAACATAGCAAGACAATGACTGTTTACATGAAAGGAAGATAATAGCAATTCTGTATTTTAGATACAGTATCTTTTAAAAAAACATGAATAAGTTTTTTGGAGATTGTTCTAAACACCGGATGCCAAACACAGTATCATCTATAACAAAATATTTAAAATATTTTAGCACACTTACAAGAAACATTCAATATTTCAATGATAAAAATACTTTCTAAATCATAGAATCATAGAAGATTAGTGTTGAGTGGGACTTCCAGTGGTCATCTAGTCCAATACCCTGCTCAAAGCAGGACCATCCCCAAATATAGCATCCCAGGCAAAGCTTTCTCTGCCCAGGTCTAAAAAACCTCCAAGGATGGAGATTCCACCACCTCTCTGGGTAGGTTATTCTAGTGCTTTACTACCCTCCTCATTCTGTCATTTCCTACCACTGAGAACAGTCTAGCTTATCCTTTTTGAAACCTCCCTTCAAGTAGTTGAAGGCTACAGTTAACCCCACCCCCCATGCGCCTGGCATGGAACACAGCTAGGCAGCATAGAGAGCTCCCTGCAGGTAAGTGTATGGGAGGGGGGAAGAGGCAGGAGGGCAGATTGAGGCCCCCCATGGTGAGGAAGGGAGGGAGGGAGTGGGGCAGGGGCAGGGGATGGGGGCTCTGCCCAGCCAGGGTGGGGCATGGGATCTGGGACTGGGATGGGGAGTGGGACAGAGCCATGGGCAGATCCTCAAGGGGTGTGTGGGGGAAGGGATGGCTTCCCACCACTGTGCACACTCTGGGGGAAGCAAGGGGGGAATGAGTCCCCCCAGATTTGTGCATGAGGTGGATGTGGGCTGCTCACTGTGGGCTCGGGGCTCTCCACTCAGGAGCCCCACACTGGCTGTGCCCCCTGCCAACTCAGCAGCAGTGGGGGTGGCAAGTTGTGCCTCCCACTGCCAAGTAAGCAGGGAACACAAGCCTAGAGCAGGTCCCCTAGGGCAAAGGCAGTAGATAGCCCCGAGCCTGGAGTAGGCAAGCTGCTTCTGTCCTCGCCCCACTTGGTTCTACTTCAGCTGTGGCAGAGGGGGGCAAGAAGCAGGGAGCAGAGGTGTGCCTGTGCCATCCCACCCGTAACCCAGATGGGTCCACCCACCTCCCCTGTGGGGCATAGAGACCCACCCTGCCCTTGGCAGCAGCAGTACCAGGAAGGGAAAGGGCCCCTTCTCCCACTGGAGCCCAGGGCCCCAATAAAATCGTAATTCGCCTTTACCAAACACACAGCCCACCAAAAAAACACTCAGCAAGCCAGACACACAGGCAACCCTTACCTTCCCAGAGCAGGCTCTAGCACCTTGTGCCTGGTGCCTAGCTCTTCTTTCTTTTCCCCTTCCTCCTCTTGCTCCCAGAGAACTGCTTGCAAACTGCCCTGTTTGCTATCCCTGTTTGGTCACCAAGAAATATGTTTCTGTAAAAGATACTGAATTACTACAGTGTTTGGGGATACATTAGAGAATAGCAGTAACGCTGAGAAAGCTGTGAAGACTGCAGTAAGTCAGTATCATACATATGAGCCATCTCCAGTTATCTCGATAATTTATTTGTAAAATTAGCAAGTTTTTTTCTCTAGTTTTTATATTTTATTTTGGGTCAATTATATAGATCCCATTCCATTAAATCAAATTGTAGTGATTGGGACAATTCATCTACTTAAGGTCTTAATTAACATTCTTAATCGTTTTACTGAATTTTGAGAATACTTTTTAATACTGAAAAATGTAGATTGTTAGTCATTTGTAAAAATCTGGTTTAAAGTATATTCAAAGATAAAACCTGTTACAAGTATTAGATATTAACAAATGCAAAAATTGCACAATTATTTCCTTTCTTTATAAATGAAGTATCTCTGAAGTATCAAATTAATCAAGCTCTTAGCTGAACAGTTCAGTCATTACAGATTTCAGAGTTAAAGAAACTATTGAATACTTTTTTTTCCCTTGAAATGAAATGAATTGCTCTTTGCAGATATAATATGGCTTCAGCTTTAACCTCTTTTTAGAGAATGGTCGATCAGGCCTTTAGTTGTTATATTATATTAAATATGGTGCAGACTGTGTGCTGTAGAATTCAGCAAAACTATGTGTTACTTGTAAAAAAAAGAAGCCCAGTTTGGGACAACAGGGCATACATAACTGGGTCTGTGACCCAGTTGAAGATTATTTGAACCTGAACAGTTTGACTTCCAGTGCAGTGACATTTTGCAGCTTTCAACATGAGGAGAATCTACCTCATGACAGAAACCTTAAGAGAAATCTGGTCTCTTTCAAAATAAATCTCAGTAAATAAGTGATCTTGAAAACTGCATATTTGATGATAGAAGGAATTTGAGGTATGCTACTTAAATCAGCACATGCTCATCCAGCCTGTCTAGATGCCACCTTTTGTTTTAGCCATATGGGATTGCTTCTAGCTGAGACATTTAATAGCCCTAACAATTTGCTCTTTCAGAGAAACTGAATTACAGTGAATACAGAAGTGGTATGCTGCTTACACAGCTGATGATACACGGGAATGCTGTTAGGAGAGTGAACCTTTCTTCAATCACCTAACATGGGTCAGAGTTACATAAATGAATACTCCTGCTACATGTCCAAGGCCAGACTATACTGACCTACTGTATAATGTCACAGGCACAAGGCGTAGTAAGTTCTGAACTGAAATATCCAAATTCCATATTTTTTTTTAATTTGTTGTTTCTTCTTTTTCTCATTGTTTTTAAATTGTTATAAATTTATTA
This sequence comes from Alligator sinensis, assembly GCF_000455745.1. NCBI lineage: Eukaryota > Metazoa > Chordata > Crocodylia > Alligatoridae > Alligator > Alligator sinensis. The sequence goes on along the minus strand of NW_005842759.1, from coordinate 451,349 downwards.
TTTAATTAAATGTCATGTATTTACTGGTACATATCTATTAGACAAGTTACCAAATTACTAGTTAAATTCTATTTAATTAACATATATGTAGGTCTATACAGTAGAACATAAATGCTTTGTATCTCTATTAGAAGTGAATTACATCAGAGGTCTTGCACTGAAGAAGACAAGATATCGCTTTCAAAAATCTACCATATTCAAACCTTTTAGCGAGATCTAGTACTAGTTGTATTCTGTATATCTAATTTCACAGCTTCTCTAGTGAGTTTGTAATTACCACATAGGGTAATTTTTAAAAGTGCAGTATTGTCCTGGCAGCACCACATTCTTTTCACCTTTCTTGGTCAGGTTAATTACACAGATATCCTTCAAAAGGAGTTTTTCTTTTGTCTTTAAAGTGTAAATTAACATATTTAGTGGCCTACACATTCTTTCTTCCCTCCTCCCATAGTCTCCAGTTTTGGAAATCCACATTTGGAATTCAACACCTTTTGAATTTTCCTATACTGAGAAACTGTAAATGCAAAAATATTGCAGAAGGAGTGTTTACATTGCATAGTGATACATTGCCTGCTTCCTGATCTCCTGGTTTCCTGACTTAGATCACCTGTAGACCTTGTTCCTGGTTTCCTGACCCACCCTGTCCATGGACTCTGCATGCCCTCTCGGATGTTGATTTGGTACCCCTATCTAGTAATTGGCTCCTGGGCCTGCTGCTCATGTCCTGGCACTGGTACCATGATGTTTAAGTGAGACTTAAATGGCTTGTAGGCACCTACATCCCTAAACATAATACCATCCTACCTTGCACTGTAACCACAGAAAATGAAGTTAGATTCCTTATGCATCCATCCTTATTTTGGCCTGAAAAGGTTCCTAGGCAGCTAGGTATCTAAATTCATCTAAGCTCTGTTGTAATCTATCTAGAAAGTATATAAACTCAACATATGCCCCTAATTCCTTAGCTAGAGTTGGGGGGGGGGAGGGGACGAGACAAGATAACTCATCCATGGTGAAGCATCCACCTGCTTTTACCCAAGAGACTAATTGCCAGAGGACATGCTTGGGAAAAAACGGCATTTTACATGTGCTCTGGGACGTGGTGCTGGGAGCTTTAAATAGCAAGCCCTGCTAATTAAAAGCACCAGTGAATCACATGTATCAGCATCCCTGCACTGAAAAAATGACATCAGGGTGTTTTGAATGAAAGCTCATTGAATGTATTTTATTTCAAAGTGCCCCACCACCATTTTTTCAGCTCAGGGACACATGGAGACACTGATACACATGATGTGGAAGGATGCCAGAGCACATCAACTTTCGTACCCCAGAAGACTTGATAAATTGAGTTTGACATGCTGGATTTCCAACGCATCAGATCAGGCTCCCCACATGTCTGTAGGATCCCTAAATGACCTATATTCTACGTCCACCCCAGCCAGAATAGGTTTGAAGCTGTATTCCCACTTCTTTAGAAATGTTCTAAGGACTAACCTATGAACTGGCAGAGCTCATAACATCCTCTAGCCCTCCTGTTGAAACTGAGCTTCCTGTGAAAAGGAACTCTGAGGTCAGAAGGCAAGTATGCAAGAAGGAGTCTGATTCTGTGGGCATTCCCTTGGGCAAGAGGGATTCTATTCCTGAAACTGCTTCTGCATTTTGTATTTAAATAAGTGGATAAATGCATAACTGGTATTGCGAGCAGACCCCCAAACCCAAGATCCCATCCCGGGATTCGAGATCAGGGATAAATCCACAAAAAGAAATAGCAGTTGCAATGCTCAACATTGCAGCCTCTAATTTTAGGTGTTTTTTCAGGAGCACAGCACTGAATTATGCTATGCTGTGTTGCATGCTGTATGCTAGATCTATAATGTATGGGAAGAGTTAGATATATAAAAAATTAGACTAAAAATGAATACACTGAGTAGAGAGTCACTTAATTTACCCAGTAAAAAAATGCCACAGAGAAACACCTGTCTTAAATTTCACCATCTCCCTAGCCCTTAGATGTCTTGATCAAGTCTGTAGAGAGGCTTCCCTTTCACTTAGAATTCATAGATGGGAGACAGTCATCTAAACCAAAAACAAAAAGAGAGAGAGAGAGGTATCTAAAGTGAGATTAAGGAGGAAATTAGAAACCTAAAGCCAAAAATCGCTGCTCATTTGCCAATTAATTTGGAAGCATTTCATCATCTTGCTTTTTTACCTTGAAGGTTCTATGTGCTTGTAGTTCTGCTATTGCACATACCCAAACATGGAGGAGCATTGAACTTGCATGAATGACTGGGATCTGTATATTAGGTATTTATTTGCCTCATTCCACTGAATTGCTTCACCAGCCAGACCTTCTCCAAGCACAGTTGACAGGATTAGGCTGTACCCAAAATGACATGGCAGTTGCCACTTTCTTATGGGAAGAAGTGATAAACCTTGATAGGTATAAAGGTAACTGACATGCTCTTTCAATAGTAAAATATTGTATTAAAAAAAATACTGTGAGGTATCTTCACTTACTTGAGTCATAAATATATATTGCAAAAGTAGCTTCTGGCACTTTTCATTAAACCACCAGTTGGTCTCTTTGGGCATGAATAGGTGTTACATTAAGGCTGCATTCAGGCATTTGGGGAGATTAGGTGGAGGCTAGATGATATTTAAAATGTCCACACAAATAAATTTAGTTCACCTACATGTGGACCTTACACTGCTTAGTTGGTATTACATGCAAACTGTACAGGACAGTTCAGGACAGTTAGATTGGTCTAAAACTGGTCGATCCTATCTAAGTAAAGTGTACTATATTGATCTAGATGAACGTCTGTACAGTTTCCAGCACAGCCCGGTGCCATTTTTATCAGCATTCACCAATGTCAGGAGCTGAGGAATGGGAGAAGGAATGGGAGGAATCACAGAAACATAGATAATTAGAATTGGAAGGGATCTCAGGAAGTCATCTAGTACAACCACCTGCTCAAAGCAGGACCACTCAACTAGATCATTCTAGCAAGACTGCCAATTTGGGCCTTAAAAACCTCCAAGGATGGAGATTCTACAGCCTATCTAGGTAACCCATTCCAGTGCTCCACCAGCCTCCTAGTGAGAAAGTTTTCCCTTATATCTAACCTAAATTTCCCTTCCTGAAAGTTGAGACTATTGCTCCTTGTTCTGTCACCTGCCACCACTGAGAAAAATCTAGGTCCATCCTCTTTGTAACCAACCTTCAGGTAATTAGAGGCTGCTGTCAAAACCCCCATCAGTCTTCTTTTCTTCAGACTGAATAAGCCCAGTTCACTCAGCCTCTTCTCAGAAGTCATATGCCCTAGCCCCCTAACCATTTCCATTGCCCTCTGCTGGACTCTCTCCAACTTCTCCACATCCTTTCTGTAGTGGGGAGCCCAAAACTGGACACAGGCCTCACCAGTGCAGAACAGAGGGAAGTAATTATTTCTCTTGATGTGCTAGCAAAGCTCCTATTAATGCAGCCCAGTATGCTGTTAGCCTTCTTCACAACAAGGGCACAATGTTGGCTCACATTCAGCTTACTGTCCACTGTAACCCCCAGGTCCTTTTCTGCAGAGCTGCTGCTTAGCCAGTTGGTCCCAAGTCTGCACCAGTGCATGGGACCCTTCCATCCTAAGTGCAGGACTTTTCACTTGTCCTTATTGAACCTCATGAGATCTCTTTTGGCCCAATCCTCCAATTTGTCTAGGTTATTCTGAATCCTAGCCCTACCCTCCAGCATATCTACTACTCCCCCCAGCTCAGTGTCATCTGTGAACTTGCTGAGGGTGCACTCCATCCCAATTAATTAATGGAGATATTAAACAAAACCTGCCCCAGGACCAACCCCTGGAGCACTCTACTTCATACCAGCTGTCAACTATACCTTGAGCCATTGACTACTATCCCTTGAACCTGATGATTGAGCCATCTTTCTATCCACCATACAGTCCATTCATCCCGCCCATACTTCCTGATATTGCTTGTGAAAATTCTGTGGGACACCATGTCAAAAACCTTGCTAAAGTCAAGGTATATCATGTCCACTGCTTTCCCTGCATCCAAAGAGCCAATCATCTCATCATAGAAGGCAACCAGGTTGGTCAGGCATGACTTGCCCTTGCTGAATCCACACTGACAGTTCCTGATCACTTTCTTCTCCAAGTTCTTATAAATTGATTCCTTGAGGACCTGCTTCATGATTTTTCTGGGAAATGAGATGAGACTCACTGGTCTGTAGTTCCCTGGATCCTTCTTCTTCCCTTTCTTAAAAATGGGCACTATGTTTTCCCTTTTACAATTGTCTGGGGCCTCCCCTGATTGCCATGAGTTTTCAAAGATAATGGCCAGTGGTTCTGTAATCACATCAGCCAACTCCCTTAGCACCCTCGGGTTCATCGCATCTGGCCCCATGATGGACTTATACATGTCCAGCTTTTCTAAGTAGTCCCTAATCTGTTCTTTCATCACTGAGGGCTGCTCACTTTCTCCCCAGACTATTCTGCCAGGTGCAGTAGTCTGGGAGCTGACCTTGCATATGAAGATGTAAAAGAAGCCCACCCAAACAACATAAAGAATACTGAGGTAAAAAAAAGGCATTGAGTACTTCAGCCTTTTCCTCCTCACCTGTTACTAGGTTGCCCACCCCATTCAGTAAAGGACCCACATTTTCCCTGACCTTCCTCTTGTTGCTAACATACTTGTAGAAACTCTTCTTGTAACCCTTGACATTCCTTGCTAGCTTGACAACTCCAGTTGCATTTTGGCCTTCTTGATTTCATCCCTGCATGCCCAAGCAATATTTTTATATTCCTCCCTAGTAATCTGTCCAATTTTCCACTTTTTGCAATCTTGTAAGCTTTTAAGCTCACTGAAGAGCTCTCTACTAAGCCAAGATGGTTACCTGCCATATTTTATATATTTCCTGCACATTGGGATAGTTTGTTCCTGTGTTCTCAGTAAGGTTTCTTTAAAATACAGCCAGCTCCCCTGAACTCCTTTCTCCCTCAGAGTGGCCTCCCAGGGGATCCTACCCATCAGTTCCCTGGGGGAGTTAAAGTCTGCTTTTCTGAAGTCAAGGTCTCTCCTTTCTTCCTTTTGTCAGGATCCTGAATTCAATCATCTCATGGTCACTGGTGCTCAAATTACCATCCGCTTCTACATCCCCCACCAGTTGCTTCCTCTTTGTGAGCAGCAGGTCAAGAAGAGTGCAGCCTCTAGTTGGCCTTTCCAACACTTATACCAGGAAGTTGTTCCCAACACTCTCCAAAAACTTCCTAGATTGCCTGTCCACTGCTGTTTTGCTGTCCCAGCATATGTCAGGATCATTGAATTCCCCCATGAGAACCAGGACCTGTGATCTAGAAATTTCCTCCAGTTGTCTGAAGAAATCCTTGTCTACCCTCCTGGTCTGGTGGTCATCCTCCTGGTCTGGTGGTCTATACCAGACAACCACCACAACATCACCCTTGTTTATATCCCCTTTACCCTTAGCACAGAGACTTTCAACAGACCTATCTTCAGTTTCATACTGGAGCTCTCAACAGTCATGCAGCTTTTTTTACATACAGCACAACTCCTTCTCCTCTTTTCTGCTGCCTGTTCTTTCTGTAAAGTTTGTTCCCATCCATGATGGTACTCTAGTCATGCAAGCTATCCCAACAAGTCTCACCAAGGATGGTGGGGGGGAGCTTTGTTTGCTGTGGCAGTTGTTTTTCTGGGGGTGGGGAGGTCAAGGGGATAAAAATAGACCGTGGTCCTGGGGGCTGGGGAACTCCCAGAACCCCCAAACCTCCCATAGACCCTGCAAGCCCCCCTGATCCTGTCAAAAACTCCCAGACCCCAGCAACCTCCCACCGCGTCCACCTGCTTCCCCAGTTCCCTGATACCCCCTGAAGACTCTGCCTGCCCCCTTGATCCCACCACAGACCCCACCTGCCCCTCATAACCCCACAGATACCCTATTCCCACCCAGGAGCCTGATTGCTCTCTGATCCCTCCATTGCCCCTCCTATCCCCCACATCCGGACTTACCTTTTATCAGGTGGCTGTTTATAATGTGATATAACCTCTTCCTAAGCTCCCCAAATGTCTGTACACAGCCTTAGATCCACCTAACCAGGGTTGATCTAAATGCCCAATTGTGCAGGTATTCAGGAAGCTTTTTCAGCCCCAAAATGGCATGCCCAATCTAAGTTAGTGCACCTCAGGAAGAACACTTAGATTGAGAAAGAGTTACCTGATCTAGGAAAGGGGCTAACCCAGTCTTCTGAATGTCTGTGCCCATTCTCAGTGCAGCCCCAGGGCTGGGAAAGCTCAGCCATTCGCCCCAGACCAGGGTCTATGCTAATCCCACTCCCCCACCATAACTGGGTTATTTTTAGTCCCCCAATGTCCCGCACCTGGCAGAACCCCTCACAGACTAACCAACCACCCACCTGGACCCACCGACTCTGCCATGGATCTGCTAGTACCCTTTGTCCTAGCCACCCCACATCCCATGATTAGACTTAGACCCAGTGCAGCAAATGTTTATTCACACCCTTAAACTTTCTTTTGTGTCTGACTGGGCATGTATACACATTGATTAATGCACTGTAATGATGGAGCATTAAGTTTAGTACCTGTAATAACAGGTATTAACTTAATGCACTGTAATCGATGCTACTGAGCTTTAGTGCAGATGAACGGGTTTTAAGTGATGTTAACGTGCATTAGACTAAGTGTACTGTGCATTAGTGCATTAGCATGTTTTTTGCCAGTCATACTAATGCGCAGTAGAATTAGTCTTCTGCTCATTAAGCATCTTGTGTAGACATGCCTACTGTTACTCAAACACAAGGAAACTTGTAATCCAACCAGGTCTTGAGTGTATATTGCAAATGTGTACTCCTGCCTTCATATATTATTCTAGAGCTCATAACAGTTTGTAATTGTACTCCTGCTAACAGCAAGAATTACAAGTTTAGGTTTAACAGGTGCCTCCAAACAGGTCCCATTGAAATCTACAACTTCACCCAAGACAATAATTGTTTGATATGCCATTCATTAATTACACTCAGACCATGCTTCATGTGGTACTGAAAAATATTGACAAGTTTAGTGCAAAAGAAAGCAAGAGATAAAAGGGGAGTGGGAGGAGAAATGCATATTTTAAAGAGAAAATAATTCCTTTGTCATTTTTACAATACATTGTAATTTGCTTATGATTACGGGGAAGAAGAGTTCAGAGGGTAATTACTGTTATGAAATACATGATGAAAATTATTTTAAGAATTCCTAAACTTTGCCTCCATTTTTGCAAAAGAATGTGAAATGCAATCAAAAAACATAAAACTCATGGGAAAATGTGTTATATGCTTAAATACATTCTTTTTTTATTCACTGATCTCTCGCATTCTCCTCAGACAATATGTATACACACTTAACTTTAAGAAGAACCACAGGTCAAAATAGGAAAGAATTAGAAAGCCCCTTCATTTATTTGTAATGGAAAATCATTCCAGTGCAGAGGGCAGAGTATCTAATATACTCTACTATACATTTGGCCTGAGGAAATATAGCAAAACTTAAATTATTCCATTGCATCAAAGCTGTCTTGGTTTATAGGGGAATGAGGGCCATGAGGGACTATATTATTTCTGCAGTGGTTAGGACATCACTGAAAGCAGAAACAAATTATGTTGGCAAACTGTGGATTAGGATGGGCAATCTAGTTTATGAAAACAGTTTCAATCTACCTTGCAGACAGAAGCCCTTGAGAGAGTTTATTAAGCTTGCACTATTTAGGGGACAAAAGTATGCATATTTCTTTCCATTTTGTATACTTTCTGGCAAGACTGGAAATCTGTTTGTTCCCTAAAGGGGGGCAGAAACAAAATATGTTTAATTAATTTGTTAATTAATGCATCTAAGTGGCAGTATCATATTCATAGCTATGCATCACCATATACCATTGCTATTACCTAAGGACAAGAAAGCAAACAAGAGAGAAATTAAATCTGCTAGGACCAAAGGATGAACTTCTCATAAACATTATTTTGAGGACCCTATTACTTTAAAAAAAGAGAGAAACTATGAATCAAGATGCCTCAGTCTCAAAAATCTTCCTATTATTTCACCTGGGGAAAGTAATTTTATTCTGTAGTAGACCCAAATTTGAATAATTTGGACAGATTTCATTTTTATCCTCTAAGAAAATGTTGAATATTAACAGTACCAGGAGAGGTGAAAAAGATTGGAGACATACAGGTGCCCCATACTTTCTTCTTCTTTTTTATTAAATATAACACTGAGCTGGAAAGCATTCATTAGGTCTGTGTGAAATTTCACCAACTGTTTCATTTTGGATGCTGTTTTGACTCATTTAGAGCTCAAAACAGTGAAATCGAAATGAAACAAAAGGCTTTGAAACAGCCTCAAAATGAAACAAAGGTAGTTGAAACATTTTGAAAGTTTCAAAATGTTTTGCATTTCAAAGCTGGGCTTGCTTGCAGGGGAACATAAATTAAGGAGTGTGGGGGGGGTGAAGACGGGGGAAGGACTGCTCTGATACTGACTGTGTAGCTGGCCAGTGACTGTGATCTTTCCCTGAGGTCCCTTCCAATCCCAGTGCCCTGGGGGAGGGATGGAAAAACAGGATAAAAAGCTGTGTTGTTTGAACTGAATTGCTTTCTGCCTTGGGGTCAGTTACTGAGCTGTGTCTTCCAGAAGCTTAGCACTATCAGACAACTAAGGCTATCATTTCCTACTTCCTAGCCTTTTCGTAGCAAGTGAGATTCATCAGTACCTTTTGCTTTCTATACTGTTTTATATTATTATTATATTAATTCATTCCTCTCAATTTATTCCTCCCTCAAAGCCTGTTTTTGTTTTTGTTAGTCTATTTTGATTCTTTTCCCCCAGAAAAGAAATCTGTGCTTTCTCTCACAGTGTGCATTCCATTCACTATACAGGGAAGCACAGCATATAGAATTTATTCAGAAACACATACTACATACATTTATATATTTTATTTATTGCATAAATACATACATACATTACATAAATACATATACATACAAATACCTTGTAACATAACCCCTAGTTTCTTTTTTTTCATTTTTAGATAGCTAGATAGATAGCTAGATAGATAGATAGATAGATATGCATTCCCTTCCCTTCCCCAACTATTTCTTACTTTTCCTCTCCCTCTCTATTCCCTATAGATAATTATAAGTAAGCTAAGATATAGGATAAGCTTTAACATTTTATTTTAGGTAGTACGTTGTATTTTCTCCCCCTTCTTTGCAAATAAGTGTCCTGCTATTTTGATATAGCTGTCCACTGTTTTATAAGGGATAAGTATTATGTTTCTATTGATTTTTTTTTACTGCTTTTATATTGTATGATTACTGTTTTAGGCCTATATATGTAAGTTAGCATAAGTCAGGTCAAGCCTCCATCTTGTCTCCCCTGTTGTGCACCCTATGACTCACACCTACCCCTCCTATGTAACTTGGTTCCAGAATGAATGGGAATGAATGAGGGTGTTTGAGAGACAATGGCAGTAGGTCTAAAAATAGCTCCCTCTGAATGACCAAACTATCAACACCAATACCAGTGACCCAGCCCTTGGAACCACCCTCAGCATTCAAGAAACAAAAGATTAGGCAACCCTCTATTGTGCCAAAGCTGTACATGCTCAGTATGAACATCTGGAACCCTCTGGAACAGGACTGACCTTGCCTGGACAGGCCCTTCCATAGGAGATCAGAGGTAGTCTACCCCATAAAAAGGGGTAGTGAAGACTGACTCCTTGGGAACATCATTTGCATCTGGACCAGACCAGCTCCACGTCACACCACCTATCCACCCCAGAGGCCCCCTGGACAACACACTGACCCCCTCTGGACAACACTGAGCTGAAGGAGACCCTGACTGGCCATCAAGGACCCACTTTTAGCCTGGGATAGGTAGATATCACCTGCATATTTCCTCCTCCAATTTGGACTCTATTTCTCGCCTCCCAGACTTCAGGCCCTGCACCAAGCCTCTTTAACCCCTGCTGCCATTGTCTGTGTGTGTGTCTGTGTGTGTGTGCGCAAAGGAACCAATAAAATATTGTGTCACTATCTCCCCTGTTCAATAAAACCACTATCATTTGTAATCCCGAGTTCCGTTGTGTTTTACTGAGGCCCGGTCCCTTCCCTAGCTTAAATTCTAGTCTCTGTCTCTCTCGGCTCCTGTTCCACCCCACCCCATTTTCCTGATCTCTCAATTCTGTCTTCCCTTTTCTGCCACCTCTGAGCTCCTCTCTGTCCTTTCTCTATTCCCCTTCTGCAGCCTCTTGGCCCCATTGCTTTCTGCAGGCTCTCAGCCCTGCTCCCACCACTTTTCGCCTCCTCTCTGTCCCCCTTCTGCAGGCTCTCAGCTCTTTTGCTTTCTGCAGGCTCTCAGCCCTGCTCCCACCTCTTTTTGCCTCCTCTCTGTCCCCCTTCTGCAGGCTTTCAGCTCTGTTGCTTTCTGCAGGTTCTCAGCCCCGCTCCCACCACTTTTTGCCTCCTGCCACCTCTCCCCAATCCCTATCTCTCTCTGCCTTCTCTTTCTCTCTCTCTCTGTTGTCTCCAGCCTCCCCAACAGCCCTACTCCCAGTTTTCCTCTCCCCACATATCTCTCAGCTCCTCCTTGCTCTGGCTTCAGCCTCCGGGCTTCTCCCCAGCATTGCTCCTTTGCTCTCTGCTGGTTTTCTGCTTTCAATTAACACCAATTAGCCTTAAGTTACCCCAACTCCCCTCCAGTCTGCTGGTTCTAATCCTGGCATCAGCAGCTTTCATTTCAGTCTCCACCAGCAGTAACCTAAAGTAACCCCAAGCCTCAGCTCCTCATCCCAGCTCTCTCTAGTCTACCTGTTCTAATCCCGGTCCCAGCAACTTTCACCCCCTACACTTTCACTCTCTCTCTTACCTTAACCTTCCCCCAGGTATCCAAGTACACCAAGGGCATACATACACACCACAACACCCAAGTTAGGAACTCACCTGTGTGTAGGTGAGTGGTATGTATGTGAACTGATATACATGTATGTCACTGTGTGCATGATATACAAATTAGTGATATGTGTATTGGGTGTGCAGGTATTGGTAATTGATTCTTGACTAATTTCCTTTGGTCTGTATAGTGTGTGTAGGTACTTGAATTGGTGATAGGTGTGCATTTGCCTAGGCTGGTAATTTTGTATGTGTATGTGCCTGAATTGGTAGTGTGTGTTTTTGCATGCCTAGTGGGGGTGCATGCACCTAGAGTGTGTGTATGTGCCTAGAGTGTGTGTATGCATCTAATTGATTTTTGAGTGTGTGCATGTGCAATTGTACACCATGCCCTCTTGTCTAACAGCATAATATTGAGATCCTGAGAGTTCGCGTGATCCCGCAGGGCAACGATCTTATCTAAATATATTACATAAATCAGATTACATTACAGAAGAACACACAGATTTTCCAGCACACCAAGGCAAACACACTGTGAAACACACCATGAAGCATGCTGGAAAGGCAGCTGGAAAGCCTTCAGGGACGGGCAGAAGAGGAGGTAGAGGGAGAGTTGTAAGTTCCCCCTCCCCCACAAACTGAGATGCATCCTCTTTTTTACAACAAGCAGGCATGAGGCTGCCAGTTCTACAGGCAAAGAGGAGAGGGGAGCAGTGCCACTGCTTGTGCCTGAGTCTGCATCCCCTCCAAGAGCACCAGCAGTAACTGCCCCCCGCACCATGACAACAAGCAGCAGCACCAGCATGACAGTTTCCTCAACCCCCATTTTACTTCCCATGCTGAGTCTTCCAGTGCCAGAGGAAAAGCTGGAGCTGGATCTGGATCTGACTGCCATAGCAAGGGAAATTCTGCGGAAGGAGGGGAAATCATCTGAGTTTGTGCTCCACACCCCTCAAGTTTCCCCTAGAGCCTGGTCTCCTTCCCCAGAAGGCATTTCAAAGGAGTATGAGGTAGAGGTTGCAGAGGCAAGTGGTTCAACTGAATCCACTCCTCCTGTTGCTATGCCTTTGCCTGCTGAGGAGGGGGAAAAGGCAGCATTCTCACATGCACTCACCCCAGAAGTGGGTGGGTAGTGTAGTCTGGGATCATTGTGTGCTGGGAGATGATCCCACATATGCTATCTGCCTGCACTGCTGAGCCCAAACTAGCCGGGGCAAGGGAACAAAACACATGAGCACCATGGGGATGCTGATGTATCTTTGCAGGCACCACTTCTTTGCCCTTTCTTTTCCTCAGCCTGGCACCAGTGGGAACATGTCCAAAAAGAAGTCTGCCTCTCACTCCAAAGCCCCCATCCCCACAAAGCAGAGGAAGGCCACCCTGGAAAAAGTAGGGGAAAGGTGGACAGAAAGGGGGGTGCATTGCAAAGGCGAGTGAGACCACCCAGACCATTGGGGAACCTTCTCCTTAGTTGAGCAGCCAGGGTTCAGGCAGCTCATGGTGCTCGTGGCCCCATCATGCCAAGTGTCCGCACACACCACCTTCAGCAGTACAGTGGTGCCCTCCCTGTATGAGGCATGCAGGAAGTATTTGAGGGGAGGAGCTGAGCAAGGCAGGTCCACAGGTAGCCTTAAACTTTACCTTAGACATCTGGAACAGCCAGGGTGTTGATCATGCCTACCTCTCCTTCACAGGGTACTGGTGCAACCAGTCATGCTGTCAGTGGGCTCTCCTTCAAGCGCAGGTGATGGATGAGTCCCACATGGCAATTGAGATCATGGGGCCATGGACTGCTTGATGCAGGGGTGTCTCATTGGGCAGGGTCACCGGCAATGTTCATAGTCGCTAACAACAGGGCCAATATGGTCAAGGTGGTTGTGATGCCAACTTTGTTGCCATCTGCTGTGTGGCACGTAAGTTCCACATCATTGTCAGAGATGCCTTGGAGGGTAACAGGGCTGTTGGTGATGGTGCCAGTGCCACCATCAAGCTCATTTCAAAATACAGGAAGGTGGCAGGCTACTTGCACCGGTGCATCAAGCGGCACAAGATGTTGCAGGAAAAACATGCAGAGCTGAACATCCTGCAGCACAAAATCATGCAGGATGTGGAGTTCAATGGGTGTTGGCAAGGAAAAAAGAGATCAGAGCAGCCAAGGGCCCACTTTTCTGACCTGACTAGTATGCAAGTGTGCATTGAAGCACATGGAACTAGTATGCAAGGTTTTAAAACAAATTTTGAAGGCAAAGATATTTAAAGACTGAGGGATAAATGAGAAATGGGATAAAATGCAACTTTACCAAAAATATGGAATGTCAAACTAATCCAACATTTTGTTTGGTTAGGTAACTGATTTTCCAGAGTAAGGAGAAAAGTAGATCTCATTTTTCTGGATTCCATTAAAGCACTTACTATAGCATTATGCAGAAACTTAGTAGTAAAAGTGAAGAAAATGGGGATCCATTCAAGAATTGTAAGGTAAGTTAGCAACTAGCTAAAGCAGACAGAAACAGATTAGTATTGACAGTGGGCATATCATACTGAAGAGAAATTACTAGTGGAATACTTCAAGGATTGTGGGTCTAATCTCATTTAATACTTTCACTAGTACCTTTGGCACAAAATATTTGTCAATAATATAAACTTGGGAGACACTAGGTGTGTCTACATGCACATTAAGGCTCTTTTTCTCCAACGTGAGGTACTAAAAAAATGTACATTAGGCTGCTTTAATGCACAGTAATGAATGTGGACAGTTTTTAAATGATGCTTAATGCAAAGTAGCCTATGTTACTGCACATTAGCATAATTGCACTTTTTTATGTAATGCTTTAATGAGCAATAAAATAAGCTAGTGAACATTAAAACACATGTGTAGACCTGCTCACTGTTAATAAAGATGAGGATTGGGATAGAAATCAAAACACGATGAAATTTAATAGTACAAAAATGCAAAACTTAAGAACAAAAGCTTGCAGTCTCATCAAATGACAATAATTGAGAAGAAGAAAGTCCTGAGATATAGTTTCTGTTTATAAATATATCAGGGAGAGAAAAAAACTATTTAAACAAAGGCTGTCCAACTTCTAAGCAGCTGAGACCACATGCCCTTCAGGCTGCACCTGTAAGGGTCACAGGCCCCTTGACTGCATACTGCACGGACAATTTAATACATCACAGGGGAACGTCACTGCAATGTATTCTCAGAACATCACTGTAGATAAGAAGATAGATTAATTTTGTTATCCTTTGAGACACAGGGAGATAAAAATGAAGTACAGTATTACAAAGCCTCCTTTTATAGGTATCTGTAAAAAACTAGTACAGAAGCTCTCTATGGAGATCTACAAAAAACCCTCTATGGAGATCTATGGTGTCTATACAGACCACTGTAAAATATATTAGCTTCTTTACAAACCTTATGAAGTGAGGCATTTTTTTTAGCAAAATATGCTTCCTTCACGTATCTTTTTTAGCTCTTCCTTGTTTATTTTCCTCTTCTTCTTCATTCATATAGATCTATGTGAATAAATTCTATGCTGTTACAAGAACTAAAGAAAAAATCTGACTGAATACCTAAATTCCAAGCTGGTTCCAAATTCTTACCTTTTCCTACTAATGGACATTGTGTCTTATAGAGATGAGTTGTTACGACTAGAAATTAAAAAAAACAAACAAACAAAAAACTTCCCTGTGAAAGGGAGTGGAGTTGGATATCTAGCATAGTCTGTATTATGCCATGTATCTGGGAATATCTGTAGTCCACTTGACTGGCTACTCAGGACTGCACACAGTGGAATACCTCCAGGCCTACATCAGTCCACATATGATAGAGATCCTGGCAGCTCTGGGCTCCACTGGACCAGTCTGTATGGTTGGCTGCCTTACAGCCATGGACATGGAAAACCAAAACTCTTCAGGAACCTGAGTGCAACATGACTCAGGGAAAAGTAGGCACCTACTTGGGAGGCAGGACTTTGAAAGCTGAATGGATTCCACCAAACGGTCTGCAAAATTGAACGCTCTATGAGAATTCTTCTGATTTTGCTATATTAAAAACAATCTAACAGAATATTATTTATTTCTTTAGCAGTTTTCTGACCCATGGCAGCACCCTTTTTGTATCCTTTGAGTAGGTATAACTGGCAGTAGCTGTCTAACATTATGGAACTGCCAGATCACTCCTCTCTTCAGGTCATACTCCTTATGAATGTATACACTACACCTGCCACCATCTGGATACCCCAAACTCAGAAATGAAACTGTGAAGCCACTCTGGAGTTGTTCCCCAACTGCTGTCTTCAGACACAGTTAAAATAGATATCTCAAGATTACCCAAATTACCATTGCATGTCTGAATTTGACACATTCCAGTAGGACTCTCTTCCTCAAGTCCACACCCTCACCAGCTCTGACTAGCATGAGTAATACATACTAGTTGCTTTCTTCTAGTAACTGAGAGTGGTATCAGAGAAGGCAGTGTTCCCCTAATGTCTATCCTGGACTGAGGTTAGGTGCATTTTGCCTCAGAAGAATAAAGCTGATAGATTCCCAAACTGTAATAACTCTATTCTGCTGACCCTAAACAAATATATTTATAACAAGCTAGCCCATGAGGACACCAATTTCTCTCACATACAGTGAGCACATCTACTATAATTTTTTAAAATTCTATAGGAATTTTGGAATGAATTAATATTATTATTTTGCTCTTCAACTGTTTGAATAGAGAAAAAGTTAAATGAAGTAAAGTGAAGTGACCTGTTTCAGATCATACCACAGGGACTATGATATCTATGGGACTGCTGACATGGATAAAATATTCTCATGTGCTTAAATGACTCCAGGATCAGGTGTAAATCCTTAGGTGAGGTTGAAATGAATTGAATTTATTTGGGAATCTTCATCTAAGAGACATCTGGTTCATATACAATTATAATTTCTGAATTTCCCATATAAGTCTGCATATATTTCAATGCAGTTCCTGTATTTTACACCTAATATGCCCCATCTATTGCCCTTCTTTCACATATTACAGACATTTGCAGGAGGTTCATATATATTATCTTAAGCTGATCTAAACATTGAAAAGAAGCATTTGAAAACTATGGTCAAATTCCAGTTGGCTGTTCAGTACTGTAATCTCTATTGATGAACTCCTGCCCACCTATTCAGTTTCCTTCAGAAGTAATATTCATTTGATGCCATCTTTTTTCTGAACAACATCATGCAGTAGAGAAATTGTGTCTGGCAGGCACAAGACATCCACAAAGAAACAGCCTCCATCCACCCCTTTCCAACTTGAAAGAACCACATGTTGATGAAATGCGACTATCATAAAAAGGATCAAACTGCCTGTTTTCATGGGGAAGGGGAAATCTCCTCCTTGGGACTCTTCCAAGAAGCAGACTTGTTGATTCCCCCTCTCCTGAGAGGACCCACTGCAGCTGGCCCTACCATGGTTTCACATGGGGCAAGCTTCTGGCTTTCAGACCCTGGTTCTTTTAAGTCCCTGCCTTCCCCTGGGATCCATAGCACCTCTGCCTCTGGGAGCTCCTTCTTTTTGGCCAAGAAGCGGGGAGTGTTATCTTCTTTTAAAAAGGAGGGGTCAGAGTGCCAAAATCCCAAACAACACAACAGATTCTGCTTCAAAACAACCAGCTTTCATTGTGCCATTCCAATTCCCTCTGTCCTCACACAGACTTTACTCTGTCCTCCCTGGGAACTTTTCCCTCCAGCTCTCTCAGATACTCACTCTTTCTCTGATTAATTGAGTTTGCTGGGGTGTGGCAATTTCCAGGCTCCAGCAGCCTCCTGTATCTTGTGTATCAGTATCCCCTTGCTTTAAAATGGCAGTGGGGGCACTTCCACTAAAGCTCATCAAAGGAGCTTTAGGTCAAGTGTCCCCACCGCCATTTTTAAGTGTGAGGGACACTGATAATTTTCCCACAACCTGAATATTCCACATGGTATCTCTGGCATAGGAAAGTAATTTTGCCTTAGTGTAGCACTGGCGGTGGGGTAATTTGCTCTATTGAGAGGTGGAAAAAATTATCCTAGATATAGTACCATAGCTTTCTACTTCCATTTCAGAGCTGCCACTTACTGAACAGCAACTAGCTTGGGTATCTGCAGAAACTGGCCCAAAAGGGACAAAGGTTGTGAAGTTGAGTGGGGCTGGAGGTATGTTAGGCTATGGGAAAGGTATTGAAGTCTGGGAAGGCAAATAAAGGAAGTAGCCATGAAGTTGTGCAGTAGATGGAGGAGGGCTACAGGAACAAAAAGGATGGGAACTATCTGTATATCATCTTCTTAGACACAGCAGAGTGTGTTTAAGAATATCCAGGTGGACTATCCAGGTTCTGGGAAAAGTAAGATGGTCAGGAAATCCTCCCTACCCATTCCCTCCTTGTATATCAGTTTTCCAGCCCACCCACTGAGAACCATAGTAAAACACAATATCATTTCCTATTAGCTACCTCTAAGCATCTCCAGACTTTCTGAATTTCCCTTTGGAGGTTCTTACTTATTTCCATTCTTTGTACAGAGCCTGAGTCAATCAACTGAATGCATCCTACATCTACCCTGGTCAGACTGAATCACTGTCCCGAGCAAGAAGCCTAATACTAAGAAACTGCAATGCCTAAGCATAGGTACCTAAGGAACCAATTTTAATCATGCCCTAGATGATTCCATTCAAGCAGATGGTTGCTATAAATGCTCAACACCTTTGAAAGTCAGGTCACTTTAGCAAGCATCTACACCAGGGAAGTTGGAAGTGGCAAAGGGAACACATCGTAGAAGTTGGATTATTCACTTCCTGTCCCAAAGCATACTGTGCAGTTTCTTCACCAGTATTATGAAACACAAGGATGCAAGATTCAGGCAGGAGCTTGTACAAGAAACCCTCGCTCTTCACGGGTTTGGCATTTGCAGTTTCAAATATTCATGAATGCCAAATGTGCATTTTAAATACACTTTATACACTTACAGAGCTCCTTGGGAGCTCCCCACTTGCTGCAGCTGGGCTCCCGCCACCGCACTCCCTCCAGAGTAGCCGGAGCCATGCCCATCCCCCAGCTGCTGGGGGCACTGTGTTCATGAACACAGTGCCTTATTCATGGATTTAGCCATTTGTGAGGGATACAAGATCGTATTCCCTGTAAATGGCAAGGGTCACCTGTACAAGCAATGCTCTCATCTGTCCCATCTGTCAGTCCACCCAGCATCACCAAAATGTGTTATTATTTCAACATTTAGGAGGCATGGAATGAATAAGATTTTTTAGGTCTGGACTTAGTTAGACTATAGTTTGTTAATGTGCAAGGACCATAATTGAATATGTTAATAGATTTAGAGAGAGAGAGAGCACAGGCAGTATAGCCATAATTTAGGCCCCCTCTACACATTACAGGTATCATGCAATTAACTCAAGACTAGCTACTTATACAAAGTACTTATCACATGATAAAAAGTTCCAACCAGCTATAAAGTTAGACCTCGAAAATGTGTACTAACTTTATAGCTGGTTGCTATCAAGTTTTAATTTGCACGTGTATCAGGGTTTCCCCTTGAGTTAGGAACCCTGTCAGCTAACAGTTCTCCCAGCTGTGCAGGGATTTCATGAACCCCTGAGTCTGGGAGCCTGTGAAAGCCATGATTCCCCCAGCCTCAGAGGTTTCACATACCACCAAGGCTGAGAGATCATGGCAGCAATGATCTCCTAGCCTTGAGGGTGTATGGGGCTCACCTGCAGGTGGGAACCCCTCAGCTGAGGGTTTTTCTAGCTGTAGAAGCTTGCTTCTTGCTGGTGCAGGAGGAGACCAGGATCAGTCATTCTGGAATCTAATGCGTGATCCCAAAATCATTTCTCCTGACATTCATGGGCGGCATGGAAGGAGGCACGGGTTGTGCATTACATCCCATTGTGCATTAGATCCCATTGAACCTTAACCTGCACTTGTTGAGGGGACCTTAGGAACACATCCCTATTCAGCAAAGTACTAAAGCATGTGCCCAAATATAGTTTACTTTCAAGTTAAGTACATGCTTAAACACTTTCCTAAACTGTGGCTCATATTCTTATGAGCCACAGTTAATAGGAAAAAGGAAAAAGATTTCCTATTATTTTTTTCTATACTTACATTCCATATGCATTTAATACTATTTAAAAAATAAATAAAATTAAGTTACTGAGTTTATACCCCAAAATGTTACACTTGATTATTTGAGGGTTAACATATTTTATAGAGCTGTAATATACACTAAACCAATGTACATTTTACATTATAAATACCATCTGTGACTCACTTTATTGTATTTTAATAGTATCCAATATACAGACTCTGATACAATTTGATATAAATAATGTTTATGGCAAACTGTAATGAATTTTTGCAGCAACTGATTGTAATTTAAAGAGAATCACTTCTGATAATGATTTTCACAATCAAATTATTGTTTTATGATTATTTTAAATGTTGGAATAAAAGTATTATTAGTATTCTTTATTTATATATTCTGACTTAAACTGGCAAAATAGAATATTCTGCATAATTTGGAACAGTTTGGTACATTTTTTTTTCTATAGGTTTTCACTGGCTCTACTGTTAATATGTTTTTTTTTCCTGCACGGCACTTTTTTACAATATTTTATTAGGATTCCTAAGCATAAGTTCAACATATAAATGCTATAGAGTTTGCTGTTGTAAGTGGCTTCTTTGATGATCAAAGTAGTCTGGAATGTATATTCATTTATATATTGTGTAAGTTGAAAAAATAGTAATACATGCTATAAGATTTGTCCTGTGAATTTTATGAATGGATTTTTTTTCTCTAATTAAAGATCAAATAATTTAAAATAGGAATGATTTTCCATTCCTGAAAGTTTTTCTGCATCAGGAATGCTTTCAGAATCTTTTCTTGTGCTTACAGCCAGATTAGGGACAAGCAGATGTGACTATATTTATTATTTATTGCATACAGTCTAGATCTGCACTGTAATTATCTTGAAGCTTGTAATATAGAACAACTCTTCATTAAATACATAAATGTATATACAACTATTTACAGTAAAAGGTAACAATGGCTTTCCTGATCCTGTTATGCTACACAGAAATGTCTGCTGGCCTCACCAGACTGTCTCTTGGGAAGTCACACTTTCTGGAAACAGCATGGCTAGGGACAGACATTCAGAAAGCCTGAGCATGAATTGATTCAATCTGTGCAGGTTAGTCTAACCCTGCAAAGCGTGAACTGCAGAAATGCAGGTACATGCCTGCAGTAGCTCAGACTAGAAGTTGGGGGGGAAGGAGGGTGGCACTAAAGCAGCCTTCCCTTTCCTTCTACAGCACTGATCTGGGGGGAGAAGGGAAGGGGGCATGGCCAGGCCCCAGCAGGATGCTCTGATTAGCCCAGCAGGGAATTGATAACAGGGTTGTCAATTCCCTGCTGGGCTAATCAGAAAACAACATTAAGAAAACAACACAGGGACATTACCTGCTACCTGTGGATTCTGCCTTTGTCTTGGATGCCACAGCATGTACTGTAGTCAGCATGTCATCTGCTAGCTAATACACAGATACCTCTCAGCAAGGCAGAGGGGAGGGGGGAATTCCTGCTTAGTAAGAGGGAGGAGGGGGAGCAGCCTGCAAGCCTCTGCTGGAGCTGCAGCCAGGGAGAAGAGGGGAGGGGCCAGCTCTGCTGTGGAGCAGAGAGCCCTGCCCAGCCCAGAGAGCATGCTGGGATGCTGGGGAGTCTGGTTTATCTTAAACCAGCAAGGGGTCTGGGACAGACATTGCATAAACTGGTTTAAGCCAAATCAGTTAAATTTAATACTACATTCAACCAGATTTATCTCAAACCAGTTTCAGCCATTTTCAAAGTGGATTATGTGCACTGAACATCTGTTCTATTACATGTTTAAACCAGTTTCTGATCACTTCAACTGGTTTATATGTAATGTCTGTCCCTAGCCTATGTGTTCAGGACGACTTAATGTGTCACTTGTATGGACACGAATGACTGTCTGTTATGATATATGTGTACAAACACACACACTATTTTTCTATGTTTATCTTTAAATAAGTAAATAAAGCTTCATCCCACAGGACATTTTTTTTCAGAAAGATTTTGGTGGAGTTACTATTAAAGAGGTAGCATCCCTGTTGTATCTTTCAATGACTTACAACACAACACCTTCTAAAATATTCCAAAGTATGAATGCAAGAGTTCATATAAAACTCTACATTTAAATAGGTAAAGTATCTCATACAGATAAGTGCCATTAGGTCTCTACTACATTCAGGGCTACTTTCACATATTTTAAATCCTACTTTCTCTGGGGGAGACACATAATTCTGTATAAGTCACAGAAAAATGGAAGATTGGTAGATGCTCCCACTTTTGAGCTGGATCCAGATTATGGCACTCCATACCCTGGAATGCTGTGGTGGATCTTCTCTTGCTTGCTTTCTCCCCCAAAATTTTGGCCCCTCCAGGGTACCCGCAGGCTGGATGAAATGACTCCATGGCCTGGATCCAGCCTGAAGGCCAGATGTTTTACACCCCTGCCATAATACCCATAGCACTTTCTTAGGGAGTGAGAGACTCAAATTATAGCCCTCTCCCATTACCCATATGGACACTAGCCCTTAAATCAAAATCTGGGACTGTCCTAGGAAAAATGGGATGGATGGCAATCCTAGGGGGAACAGAAATCAGTGTCAAGCAAGAGTTGATGAAAGGCTTCCCAAAGGGCTTCCTTCCCAGGAAGTTTAAATCCTAGGGAGGGAGTTTAACATCCTGAGGGAAAAGCCCTTCTGACCCTTCCCCTCCTCCCCCAGGAGCCACAGATATTCCATACTTAGCAGCTGCAAAGCTGCAGGACCCAAGGCTGTCGAGGTGAAGGTTAGCAATCAGATGATTATTTTCCTGGACAGCCAGAAGTCAACTATATACAGGACTGAAAGGAATCGAGATTGACAATCAGATGATTTTTAGCCCTGTGTAGGACTAGCTTTCAACTTGTTGGTGCAGAGGGAGTTCAGGATTACTATCACAGGCTTCCCTTGCTCTGGCAAGTACTAATGGTATCCTTATGATCTGATCATAGAATCAGAATCATAGACAATTAAGGCTGGAAGGGTCCTCAAGGGGTCATCTAATCCAAACCCCTGCTCAAGACAGGACCATCCTCAACTAGATCATCCCAACCAAAGCTTTAAGACCCAGGTCTTAAAAACTTCCAAGAATGGAGATTCCACCACCTCTCTGGGTAACCTGTTCCAGTGTTTTACTACCCTCCTAATAAGAAAATTCTTCCTAATATATAACTTAAAGTTCTCTTGTTGCAACTTGAGACCATTGCTCCTTGTTCTGTCATCTGTCACCACGAGACTAAATAAGCCCAGTTTCCTCAGTCTTTCCTCATAAGTCATGTCCCACAGCCCCCTCAACATTTTTGTTGCCCTCCTCAGGAACCTTTCCAATTTGTACACATAATTTCTGTAGTGGGGGGGTCCAAACCTGAACACAGTACTTCAAATGTGGCCTCACCAGTGCTGAATAGAAGGGAATAATCACTTCCCTTGACCTGCTGGCAACACACCTACCAATGCAGCCCAGTATGCCGTTAGCCTTCTTTGCAACAAGAGCACACTGTTGGCTCATATTCAGATTCTTGTCCACTGTAACCCCCAGGTCCTTTTCTGCAGAGCTGCTGCCCAGACAGTCAGCTCCCGGCTAGTACTGGTGCATGGGATCGTTCTGTCCTAAGTGTAGGACTTCACACTTGTCCTTGTTAAACCACATGAGATTCCTTTTGGCTCAATCGTCCAAATTGTCGAGGTCACTTTGAATCCTAGCCCTTCCCTCCAGCATATCTACTACTCCCCCAGCTTGGTGTTATTTGCTAACTTGCTGAGGGTGCACTCTATGCCATCTTCCCGGTTGTTGATTAATACACTGAACAAAACCATTCCCGGGAATGACCCCTGGGGTACTCCACTTGATACCGGCTCCCAACTATACATTGAGCCATTGATTGCTACCTTCTGAGTTCAAATCCCCAGCCAGTTTTCTATCCACCTTGGACCCTTGATTCCTAAAACACATCTCCTGCCATGCATGTGTGGCACAGCAGGATTCGCTATTGCTTGGAGCAGGGATCAGATCCCATTATGCCATTAA
The DNA here is from genome assembly GCF_000455745.1 of Alligator sinensis. Lineage (NCBI taxonomy): Eukaryota > Metazoa > Chordata > Crocodylia > Alligatoridae > Alligator > Alligator sinensis. The sequence goes on along the minus strand of NW_005842759.1, from coordinate 428,190 downwards.
ATAAACGTATGCCAGGGACCTAAGAATCATTGGTTTCTGATCCCAAAGGCAATGGAAGAACATGGCTGGCCATGGAAAATCCATAGTAGAAACTTAATTTACATTTGTATTATCAATGCTCTGGAACTTCAGTTAAACATCCTCCTATGCAAGTCTATATTCTACTGAATACGTGCTTAATTGAGATGTCTTATCTTGTTTATAAAGAATGTGATTTTACTAAACATTGGCATGTCCATCAGCATTTCTAGAAGTTACAAAGTGAACAAGTGAAAAATAACTATTCTCAGACATATGTAATGATAAACTAACTGCTCAGTTATAATTACTGAAATTCTCTCAATTACCCAAGTTTGATTATTTGCATCTATAATGCCTTCCACAGATTTGCCTCAGAAAACAAACAAACAACCCCCCACCCCAAGAGTCTACATTGGTTAGATTGGATCCCCTCTAAAAATAGTTTAGCAAAAAAGAGTAATAAAACTCTCTCCCCCAACACCCAATCCCTTTTTAATTTTTTTTAATTTTTAATATTTGGAAAACAACATAATGATATTCTGGTATTTTGACTGAACCATGGAAATGGGAGGTGGATACATCATGCATGCAGAAAGAACAAAAAATAGTCTCAGATTTAACAATGAAATCCTTGAAAGAATATTTTTCTCTTTACTTGTTTCATAATATCTGGTGGCACCCCTGCTTGTTACAATAAACTGTGCTAAGAGAAGTGGGAAATTGATGGAACTTTGGGACTACAAAAAATGCATTAGCATTCATTAATACAATGCCTTCTGTAAAAGGATGTAGAAGACACCTGGAAGAAACCAAGTGAATGATTCAATGAAAAACGCATATACCAGGCTGTGACATTTGATGTATGCAGAACATCTGTTAACCAGGAAAGGAAATGCACAATTAAGATAACAAAGCAACTCTAACTCTACAATCTATTGATACAAGGTGGAAAGAAAGAAAAAAAACATTGAATGTGTACTTTAACATCTGTTTAAACTATTCAAGGACCACAAACTATGGGTTTTGTTACATCATAATTTGGACAGCTCCTAAAACTCTTAGCACCAAGATTGTTCGCATGTTAACACTTGAAATTAGCTTTAAGCACTCCTTAGACAGCTCAAAGGTACATCACTCAAGGGCAGGATTATCTCTTATCTGTGTTACCCAGCTCCTGTTACACTAAACTGTAGCCACTCTATCTCCACTCCATCTGGCTCCCTCCCTTACTAGCCCAGATTGGGCCCACTGCCTCCCCACCTCTGCCTTACCCTCCCCAATACCCCAGATATCTGATCAGTACCACCCTGCCCCACCGCCGCCTCCATTTACTTGTGGGGTTCTTGATGATGTCTGTCTCAGGGGAGCAGTCAGGGAAGAGTTAACCTGACTCCCCAGCCACCACTGGTTCTGTCTGGATGGGCTCATATCAGAGAAGAGCAGCACCCTGGCAGGGGTGGCAGCAGAGGCCAGGTAGGGAAGTCAATTCTTTCCTGCCTACTCCCCTGGGACAGACAGTGCAGGTAGCCACAAGTAAGCAGGGAAGGGCACAGGGAGGGGAACCCTGGGGGTAAAGAGGAGCAGGTAGGAGCCCTGAGGCCAAGAGGGGGCAGGGGGAAAGCCTGGAATGGAAGCAGAAGGATTCATACTGTAGCAGGGCACTAAGGTGCCTGCTACTTGGAGAGCCGGGATAACTCCTCAGGTGCCAATTGCTGAGGCAACTAAAGGGAACTAAAGACCCACACCTGCCTAGCCAGCTGACAAGAAGGGGCAGGGCCTGCCTCCTATATAAAGCACAGGCAGGAGGCCAGGAGGCAGTTCCCTGCTGGTAGACAAGGAGGAAGGAGCCCTGCCTAAGTGAGCAGAAGGAAGAGTCCTGAATGCACCAGCCATTGAGACTGGTAAAGGATGGAGCACCCAAGGGTGGCTGGATTAAAGTTATAACCAGACAGCTAGAGTTTGTGTTGTAGCCCAGGGGCTTGTGTTTCATTTGCTGTTTGTAACCAGTGGTCTGGGTGAGTCTAAGAGGGGATGGAGGAGGTCTCATAGAGGACTCACAGCAGTGTGGGGACCCCAGTGCCAGTGCAGGAACAGCATTGACAGTACACTGACCCCAGCCCCAGAGAGAGTGGGGGCTCTTGAGAAGCCCCAGAGTGGGGGCCGTGGTTGTCAAGTGCCAGAGACAGCATGGACAGAGACAGGGCCGTGGAGAGCCTGAGCACCGGAGAGGACGTGGAGAGAGAGAGAGACACAGGGCGGCCGAGAGCCCGAGCGCCAGAGTGGGTGCAGAGAGAGACAGAACAATGTCAGTCACATCTGTGAGGCTTGGGGCGTGGTACAGGGGTGGTTGGAGCCATGCATAGCCCATAAGGCTGGGGTGCACAGAACCCCAATACAGGAAAGGAACTATTGATAACAGGAGAACTGTGGCCAAGCCACAGCAGCCTCTGTATAAAATATATATGTGAGATCGAAGTCGTGGCGGGCGAGAATTGGAGGGTGCTAGTCGGCAGCTTGGCATGGTAAAGGAGGCGGCAGGGGAGAGCACAGCAACCCTGACCGCCCTCCTGTTATACATACCTTGAAGTCCCCCAAGCCCCTGCTGGCCTAAAGTGTGATTGTTCTAAACATGAGCTTGCGCTAACACTAATCAACATTTGTGTGGCTCATGGTGTAATATATTACAAGGCCTTATGATGCACAAGTCATAAATATATGTTTGAAAGTCATTCCAGAGCACAGTTGTTTGAATATCCTAATTGTACCTTTGGACAATTTACCATGTTTGGCTTTCTTTTAAGTTTACCCTTAATTCTGAATTCCTGGGATAAAAGTGGGTTTTTCTTTTTAGGATAAACATATTGTTCTTGTAATTTTTTTTTATTATTTAGTAGAATATATGTTGTCCATTTGATCTCCTTTTAATGTTTTGGGTTTGTTTGTTTTTTTTTTTAACCTGGTATGACAGAGACAACACATCCATACATGAAGAGCCAGTAGCCAGTGAATCAGCTGACTGTGACCCATGCAGATATTCATATACTAGCATTAGTGGGATCTGAGGAATTTTATGCCCTATTCCAAAAATCAAGTATCTAGCCATGGCAGACATGAGACCTCAGATCCCAATTGCATCAGCGATGGGACCAAAGCTATCTCCAGCACCATTCTGTTTCCTGGATCAGGCTGAGGGCTGTTCCTGGCTGATAACAACAATCATCTGATTATCAGCAACTGCTAAAACAGCCCCAGAGCTGGAAATACATGCTATACTTTCATTTTAGGGCACCATACAAAAACAGCCACAAAAACAACAACAACAACAAAAGGATACATTTTTCTTATTTTCTGTTATATTATGTAGATTTTTCTAGTAAACATTGTTATACTCTATTATAACACTGTTCAAGCTGCTCTAGGTATAATGTTTATGGGCCCTCATGTCACACAATAAATGTATTATGTAAACACAGTTTGAAAGGCATGAGGCACCTTCACCATAGATTTCAATGTGAATTAGAATAATACAGTTTAGACTTAAATCTTCCTTGTAGAATTCTATGGCAGATATGTAAACAGTTTTCTGTGGTGGGACTCTTCAGGAGTTAAAACCTCAGGTTGTAAGAGGATATACAATATTTAAGGGTGATCTAAATAGGGGGAAATGTCCTTTCCTTCTGTTTTATGGCTCATACAGAAAAGTTCAGTAAATGTTTAATGATATTATTTATATTTTATAAACATTAGTACAAAATCGTTACCCCATTCACAGCATTGTGATTGACTTCAATAGGGCCAACATTTCACCATAAACATTTTCAGTCATGATTCTCTTTTCATTTGGGCCCCCATCAATGTTTGGAGGACAAAAATGATGACTGCATAAAAGGCTATTATTTGACCTTTTTATTTTTGCCCTCCCATTTAATGAAAGACAATACATTACAAAAAGATAATTTATAAAATGCATAAAGAATACCACAAAATATGTCCTTATTGTATTTTAAATCTAATGCAAGGTAGAGCATTAAGTTTCCATTTAAACAAAAAGTGACTTTTTTTCTTTGTATTTGTTATAACCTAATAGTTATGTCTGGATTTCCACAATAGGAATATGACATTTTTCTGCTTTCTGTGTTACTGTAACATAAAATATTGCCTAGCTTTGAATTAAACTTGTTTATATTCTACTGGAAAAAAATTACCTCCTTTTCAGTATTAAGAAGTATTCTAAACATAATATAAAACTGTCATATATGTGAAGTATTTGAAATTTATTCCTTTTTTTTTTTCAATGAAAAGTTCTTGGCCTACAAACAAATTACAAGGAGAACAGTAGAAATATGTCCAACTCCTTTCAGTTGCTTAAATTACTGAGCTGGTATTATTTCTATTCTTAATTTATACAGATTAAATCGGCTTTAGGGCAGAAGGACGGCCAAAGAGTCAGATTTTCAAAGGTATCTAGGTCCCCTAAAGTATTTCAGAACTGAACTCATATTTAGGTGCCTATGTCCTGTTGATTTCAAAGGCATTGATTTAGACACCCCAGTACCTTTCTGGTTCTAGAACTAGTTGCTTAAAGATGCAATTTGATGACTTAGAAAATCTTGACTGGCATCTAACACATTAAATACGCAGCTCCCTTGAAATCAATAGGATTTAGGTACCTAACCTGCTCAGGTGCTTTTTTGAAATGCTATGAGGCATCAATGAGGAACTTTGGGCACCTAAGGGTGTCACTTGAACTCCACTTAACTGTTATTTATGTAATGGTATTGGATTTTGGTTTGGCCCTCTCCAAAAAGTTGAATTATCATGTGAGAACATTGACCTGCATACTGACATATTTTTGAATTATTGTTTTCACAAGCATATTTGCAATTCACACTGTTGATTGGTTATGCCATTTAAATTCTACTCTTGGTAGATAAAGGGTGATATTAGATATTACCTTTCCCATGTACTAAATGATCTTGACAGGAGTGTTTGCACATTAAGGCAGGAAAAGATTAGCTAAGTGTCCCCTACACATCTCAGTCATGCCTCTTTGGGCAAGGATTATCTCCGGCAGGTGTTAAGCAGCTTTTGTTGTAGTAATGCCCATCTTCTCTACAAGGCCAATACCAGCCATTTGCAGTCCTGGGAAGGCATCCAATCCCGGGAAGGTTTTCCAGGGTGCATCGCTTCCAATCCTGCTACCTCCTCCTCCTCCTTCCCACCCTGTCCCCCCTGATCAATCTATCATTCAGGCCCAGGACAAAGATCTGGAAAGGGCCAGGCAGCTGTAGATGAGAGGAGAACTGTAGCCATTGTGGGGAAGATGGGCAGGGAGCTGCTGAAATGCTGATTAGCTAGAGGACAGACTTGGCAGCTTCTTCGTTCCCCTCAGGATGGATTTAAGGTCCCATCTGCCAATCTGACCCCATGGTGAGCAAGGTCTGCTGTCTACCTGGGGCTTGGATCCAGGATGTTATGGGCATGATCCCGAAACTCATTTGACCTTCAGACCAGCACCTGATGGTCCTAATCCATGTGGGAACAAATGATGCAATGGGGAGCAGTCCAGACTACATCATGAAGGACCCTGGGAACCAAGCTCAAGGAGATGGGGCTGCAGGTGGTATTCTCCTGGTAAGTAGACATGGTCAGTGCCATAAGGCTTGCATCGGAGTGGTCAACCAGCAGCTTCAGAGTTGGTGCCACCAGGCAGGCCTCGGGTTCCATGACAATGATCCACAATTTCACATGGGGGGGGGGGGCATGCTTGGGTGGGATGGGCTTCATCTCTCCCCTAAAGGCAAGCATCTCTTTTCTTCCAGGTTGGCTGATCTCATATGGCATGCTTTAAACTAGCTTTGCCGGGGGATGGGTCCACAGAAGGAAATGATGACATTTCCCAGCCATTACAGGTGACGAGCACAAAATGTACCCAGGTAAGTGGCAGGAGTCTGGATAGTCCTGGGTTCAGGGGGCCAGTGCATACACCCACAGGAGGCCTTAAATGCCTCTACACTAATGCATGTAGTATGGGGAACAAGCAGAAGCAACTTGCCCTCTTGCTAACAGAAACCCGGACATAGTGGGGCTCACTGAAACATGGTGGGATTCAACCCATGACTGGGCAGTAAACATAAAGGGTTACCGACTATACAACTGGGACAGAATGGGGAGGAAAGATGGGCGTGTGGCACTCTATGTCAAAGAGCAATACACATCCTTAACAAACAGCACGGGGTCAGAGGAGGGGCAGTCTGAAGTGCTCTGGGTTAGAATACAAGGGGGTCAGGTGAAAAGGGACTTAACAGTGGGTGTCTACTATAGACCACCCAACCAGGGGGAAGAGCTGGACTGGGAATTCTCAGGCATCTACCCAGACATGTGCTGGGAAGAGCAGTCAGCTAGGTCTGACCACTCATGTTGGCTCCTAGTCGAGATACAGGACCTCCACCTAATCCAGGAGGTGCACAGTCCCACCTGGGGGAGTGCCTTGCTGGACTGGGTCCTGGCCACAGGTGATGACCTGGTGAGGGGGCTGTGGGTTCTCAATCACCTGGGTGATAACGATCATCGCCTACTGGAATTCACCATCCAGCGTAGGGTATCAAAGGCCTGCAGCAAGGCAGCAGCCCTGGAATTCAGGAGGGCTGATTTCAATAAATTAAGGAGATTAGTCAGGGAGGCACTGAGGTCCCAGAGGGGAGGGGAGTTGGGAGTCCAATATGAGTGGTCGTTTCTTAAGGAGACTATCCTCCGAGTTCAAAGGGTGACAATTCCAATGTGAGTCAAAGGTGGCAAGAGTGCTTAAAAGCCCCCATAGCTCACCAAAGGCATTCAGGAATATCTGAAAGCTAAAAAGGCGGCGTACACCCGATGGAAGGGAGGGGCCATCACCAAGGAGGATTATACCTCCATTGCTCGAGACTGTAGGGGGGCTGTTAGGAAGGCTAAGGCGGACACAGAACTGGGACTAGTGACCCAGATCAAAGGCAACAAGAAGTCCATTTATAAATACATAGGGATTAAAAAGAAGGCACCAGGTAACGTGGGGCCCCTGCAGGACATGCTTGGCAATCTGGTGGTTGCACCAAATGATAAAGCTCTTCAACAAATTATTTGCCTCCATATTTCTGAGCAGGGACTGGGGCCCCCCCCCCCCCCCACTGGAATCCCGGACGAACTCAGGAGAGGCACAGCTGGGCCCAGGGTCAGAGAGGACCTTGTCAGGGAACTTCTGCTGGGACTGGATGTCTTCAAATTGGCAGGTCCAGATGATCTCCACCCACGGATGCTGAGGGAATTGCCAGAGGACATTGTTGGACCCCTGGCAGAGCTCTATGAGCACTTGTGGTGCTCTGGCTAGGTGCCAGAGGATTGGAAATAGGCCAATGTTGTCCCCATTTTCAAAAAAGGGAGGAAGGAGGACCCAGGAAACTATAGGACCATTAGTCTTACCTCAGTCTTGGGGAAGTTCTTTGAGAAAATTATCCAGGAGCACATCTGTGAGGGACCAGCAGGGGAGATTATGCTTAGGGGAAACCAACATGAGTTCATTAGATGTAGGTCCTGTCAGACCAACCTGGTGGCCTTGTACAACCAGGTCACAAAATCCTTGGATACAGGTGTCACGGTGGATGTAGTCTTTCTGGAGTTTAGGAAGGACTTCGACACTCTCTCTCACTCCATTCTCATCAAAAAATTAGGCAACTGTGTCATCAATGCCTACACAGTCAGATGGGTCACCAATTGGCTGGAGGGCCACACCTAGAGAGTGGTGGTGAACAGGTCTCTTTCAACCAGGAGGGCTGTGGGCAGTGGGGCTCGGTCATCGGGTCTGCACTATTCAACATCTTCATCAGCAACTTGGATGAGGGGGTGAAAAGCACCTTGTGTCATCTGCGAAATTGAACTAAGATGTTGGGAGAACTGGGCCTGTTTAGAAGGGAGGGACAGGTTACAACTAGACCTGGACAGGTTACAGGGGTGGGTGGATGAGAACAGGATGGGTTTCAACACTGACAAGTGCAAGGTACTGCACCTGGGGAGGAAGAACCAGCAGCATACCTACAGGCTGGGGAACTCCCTTCTCGTCAGCACAGAGGCCGAAAAGGACCTTGGAGTCACTATTGATTCCAAGGTGAACATGGGCTGTCAATATAAGGATGCAGTCAGTAGGGCCAACTGCACCTTGTCATGCATCTACAGATGCATCATGAGCAGGTGATCCTCCCCCAAGGAGGTGATCCTCCCCCTCTATGTGACATTGGTCAGGCCACAGTTGGAGTATGTGTCCAGTTCTAGGCGCCGCACTTCAGGAGTGAAGTGGCCAGCATTGAGAGGGTCCAAAGAAGGGCCACTCACATGATCAGGGGGCAGCAGGGCAGGCCCTACAAGGAGAGGCTATGGGACCTGAACCTATTCAGCCTCCACAAGAGAAGGCTGAGAGGGGATCTGGTGGCCATCTATAAACATACCAAGGGGGACCAGCAGGGAATGAGAGAGACCCTGTTCCCCTGAGCACTACCAGGAGTAACTAGGAATAATAGCCACAAGTTGATTGAGAGTAGGTTTAGGCTAGACATCAGGAAGCACTACTTCACAGTCAGGGCAGCTAGGATCTGAAACCAACTTCCAAGGGAATTGGTGCTTGCTCCTACCCTGGGGGTCTTCAAAAGGAGGCTAGATAATCACCTAGCTGGGGTTGTTTGACCCCAGCATTTTTTCTTGCCCATGGCAGGAGGTTGGACTTGATGATCTGCTCAGGTCCCTTCCGATTCTACCAACTATGAAACTATATCCCTGCTAGCCCTCTAGTGGCAAATCAAAGCTGCATGCATTAGAGAGGGTATTAACCCTTAATGTGTTATGCTCACAGCAAATGTTAACTTTAATACCTCCTAACATTCCTTGGAGTTAGCACATGGCAATTGTAATGTGTGACAACACCTAAAAATTCAATGTAAAATATTTTCATGAATTTGCTCCCTAATAAATACTGGCCCCCCCGCCCCCCCTGCCCCTCAGCACCAATATTTTCAGGAAGCAAAAACAAAGATGTGACCACAGTTCAAGTAAATTTTCTTAAGAATTTAAAGGAATATTTTTAGAATTTTTCTCAGTATTTCCCCGCATTCACTTTGGTAGAAACAGAGTATCAGAAGATAACAATTTTTATATCTATTATTCTATATATTATTAGAATATTATATATTATATATAGAATAATTATATTATTATTAATTATATATTATATATTATTCTAATATTTTATTATTCTAATATATATATTAGAATTAAGCATAAAGGGAAGCACACCCTGGTTGAGATTTTCATTGGCCAACCCAAAAACAGTTTTTATTTGGTAGTTGGAAGCCAAAATCCTGCCTTTATATTTTCCTACATGTTTGCAAAGAAGATGGTAACCAAACACATTTATCCAGTATTCCAAAGAAAAGAAAATGCAATGTTTTCATAATTCTGAACAGCTTCATTTTGTTCTATTCCAGCACTATTTATGTTACATTCCTGGTATTTTACCTTCCTAGGTATACAACAAAATATCAATTTCTCACAGCACACAACATCTTAGAAGACAGATAAAATTGACATTTGAACAGCTTGAATTCAGGTTGCAGATGAAGATGACAGAATGGATTTTTGGTCCAATATAGAATTAATTTAGGACCTCAGCAGAGGAAATCCAGGGTCTTTTTTTACTAGCCACAGGATCCAGACTACTAGGGGAAAAACAATCTATTACCTGTCCTAACACAATAGGTTTCAATGGAGCAAGTTTCTTTTTTCATCTTGGGAGGAATAACTACTCTGTTTTTTCTCTTTATTTTTTTTTCCAGATTCCAAAATGAAAAAAGTTTTAAAAATCCTTTTTCAGTCTTTCTCAATCAGACCTCAGTGCTCTTGTCATTCAGCTGCTGCTTCTGTGTGTCTTTCTGATATGCTCATACATTAATCCCTAGAAATAAGTCAGTGTAAGAGGTATTATCGGTGGGTTGACAAGTCCTCCTTGGATGTGGACACTGATGAGCTACTATACAAGAAAAGTCTGTTTTGATTTCCTTTCTTATTTTAGAGCTAAATACAAGTCTTTTTGCTGGGAATTTGTCTGGGATTTCAAGAAATGGCACCAAAAGTATCTTTTCTACAGCTCTTGTTGGCTAGTTAAGTGTCTATTTTGGCCATCATAAGGAGTTGCTATAATGTTTCAGGAAAAGATAAATGTGGCACATCCTGGCAAAAAAAGAAAATAGGCAAGAGTGCAAAACTGATGGAGCCAGAAGGACAGCATGAAAGAGGGAGTTTGACTCTGTATCCCAGTAAGGAGAGCACTTTTCTGAGAGGGGGTGGTCTCAATATTATTTATGCATTTTATCTAATAGTTATTTAATGACACATTTATAGTAGCCTCAAGGACTAGACTGCGATGCATAGAGCTCTTCACTTGTTTGCTTTTCTTTTCATGCCATGACACTTACACTCTCAGCTGCCCAAAAGGCCAGCTTTAATGACAGGGCTGGGCAGTGCTCCACACCTGGCCTTCCACCTGGCCTAGCCCATAGGCGGGTGGTCAGGACATTTCCCTGGGAAGTGGATGATGTGACTTCAGAACTGGAACCTAGATCCCCTGCTTCTGTAACAAGTTCCCTAACCCCTAGAGTACTGATTTTCAACCAGGTTGATGTGGCACCCTGGGATGCCATGAGATCCTTTTAAGGGTCTTGAGAGGTGCCATACAAAATTAGGTGCAAGAGCACCTATACATAATTCACAAGATAAACCCAGAGATTTCAGATAAAAATCAAGTGTCAACAATATGTTCTCCTGTTGCAGTCTTTCTGAGTTCTTTGCAACCAAAGAATTGCCCTATTATATTTCTGTAGCCAAGAAATGAGTGAGAAAGACAAGAGCTGACATTTTCTGAGGGGTTCCTTGTGTCTAACAAGGAGTGCCCTGAATTCAAAAAATGATTGAGAACCATTCCACTGGGCTATTTCTTAAATAAAGTGTTTGTCTCTCTCCTCCTTTAAGAGTATTCTGTATGCACATAACAGGAATATTCTATGTACACTTAGCTTTTGTGCAGGGGTAACTAATTAGTGAATCCCAAATGGATTTAGGGTTCAGAGATTACATGTATGTTTTATTCAAAATGGCATTTGTACCAAGCGTAGCTGTATTCCTCAATGCCATTGTCGCCATAGACTGTACTCAAATGCTTAGGGCTCCACATGCACATAAACATTTAGGAAAGACTGCTGAATCAGGCACTATAAGAAAGGCACATAAATTCTGATTAAAAAGCAACTATTGTGCATAAATCCCTTCTTGAATTGAGGCCCAGGTGTGGCGGATAAGCAGATTAGCAAAGTGGGTGGCAAGGATAGATGGAAGTAGGAGGAAGGAAAAACATGTGCCTTCTGTGTTAAATAGCAGCAGAAATCTACCAGGAATGGTGGGGGAGACAAGAAAAAGGAAGCAGCATGATAAGTTTCCACTAAGGACTGAATTCTTCTACCAAGCAAAGATCCTGTTTTCATGATAGTTTTCTCAGAAATAAACACTGAATATGAAAGAGAGATTTTCTAGAGAGAATATTTTCCATTAGGCTGTATTAATACTATAAGT
>NW_005842759.1:401167-416495 GCF_000455745.1 Alligator sinensis | reverse complement strand
GAAATAATAGGGCAGTTTACTAAATAAATTTAAAATAAGTGACTCAGTAGGCAAGGAAAAAAGTTGGTGGGAGGAGGGGGCTGAAAAAAGCAGAATAAAAGAGATTATGAAAAGGAGGTGAGTGTTCATTCAGTTTTATTAATCTTTTGGTTTCTATTGAAGATTCTGAATCTATTAGTGATAATTCAAATCATTTGTGCCTGAAAGCTAGTCTAATTTCTCTTTCAACTATGCAGCTAATCCAAAAAAAGATATCAACAAATATTCTTGTGTCTCATGTATTTCATGGACTGTCATGGCTACAACAAAAGTCCAACCCCTTTAAGGGAGTATCTACATGAGATACTAAATGTGCAGTAGTGTCTGCACTATTTAGGTTAAATCTAGATAGATTTAGTCTAAATCTAGACTAAATCTGGATTTAGACTAGATTTAGATCTATTAGACTAGGTCTAACTGTATTGACATAATTGAGATGGCTTTTGCTGCACTGGAGTAAAAGCCAAAACCCAAACCCCCAAACTCTCTTTTCCACAGCAGGAGCATCTCCCTGAGCCACATTCTCTCTGGCTTACTGTTCTCCCAGCCCTATGCACCATTCTCTCCTGATTGCCTAATAGTCCACTTCAACAGGATTGATAGTGTGTGTGCTCGGCCAGGCCTAGTTCACAGCTGGGTCGTTGGGGTATTTGCTGGAACATGGGAGATGCAAGTTTAAACCCCCTATGAGTGTCCATGTTGGGTTGGGTGGAGGTGGGGAGAGGGGGAAAGTAGAGCATAGAACCTTCTACTCCCAGAGTAAATTCCCTAATCATTAGAGTATTAGACTGAAAGGTAGGCTGACACACCTTCAGTGTCAAATGGCACTACTAGTAATTTTTTTTTTCCAAATAAAATTCTGGGGACTTACATGGAGTTATGTGTCTACTCACATAGAATAATATCACAACTAAAGTTTGCCATATAAGTGTCACTTAACTGCCAAAAAAGGGGAGCTAGGGAATACTTCTGGCTCAAGTGTTCACTTCAGATATTTTTTCTCTGTTCTCCAGGACAAAGCTTTGTTAAAACTTTCACTTGAGATCCATTGACTGGACAAAAAATTATGAAAGGAGAGTGGTGGAAAGTGAATAGAATGAAGGATTCTGAAATTGAAGGCACTTAAGGCAGGGGCTCATTTTTGATGCCAAACTGTCTCAGGAGATAAACAAGAAGATGAGGTCATATGGGGCCAGTGGATTTGTTTCCAGGGTCAAATCCACACAGAGATGATGATGAAGTTGCTTGAATTGCTTCATCAGCTGTTTGCTCTTGGTTTAGAGGCATCCAAGTGTTATTTTCCTTCAGTTGTTCTCCACTAATGTAACATTTGTCAGACCTGACCTACTTTTCAGGTCACTACTTATGTTATACAAAAGCAAAGTATTATCCATATTTCTGCCCACAAAGCCCTGCTAAACCTTTTTTTATTATATTTTCTCTCTACTTCTCTTTTAGCTTCTTTTTCTTGGAATTCTATTACAAATACCTCAGGGCCCAGAGCATCTGATTGCTCTCTTTTGTCTCCATTAGTTTCTTACTGTTTGTTGCTTCTATGAAGCTAGGACAATATGGAATCTGCCTATTAACATTATTTGTACTATAATCACTGGTAAATTGACCTGTACCATTATTTACCATATTATATTGTGGAGAATGCAATACATCATTTTTTCCTGTTTCTATAAGAGGAAAAAACTTTAATATAGATCAGTGATACTCAGCTGTTTGGAACCACAGGCCAAATGAGGGGCGTAAGGCGGGTTCTTGGGCCAGACGGGTCCCTGCATGACAGGATAGGGTTCTGGGGCCCCAAAAAATGTTGCCCACTGGGATTGAGCCCCAGGGCCATGCTCTACCCTGCCCAGTCCTATGAACATGGATAAGGCTCTGGGGGTCCCATGCCACCTCTGCCCAGTCCTGCATTTAAGAATCAGGCTCTGGGGGCACTATGCCACCACTGCATGCCTGACCTAGCAGGCAGAGCCATGGTCCACAGGGCTCCCCACAGACTCAAAGGGAGCCTCACAGGCTGGATGACATAGTGGTGGATGGAGCTGGATGACAGAGCAAAGCTGGGGGCCAGAACTGCTCCGTGGGCTGGAGGTTGAGCACTCCTCCTATAGAGGATGCTGTGGTGTGAAAGCAGTTGTCAATTCTGACTTTTTCATGAATGACACTATGGCGGGGTCCCCGCTTTGCCCAGCATGCTGCACCCAGAGAAGGGCACTTCTGGCCTCTTTTGAAAGTTCTGGCCTCCTCATATATGATCTGTATGCAGAGATGACTTTTTGTTGTGTTGTCAGATGAATTAATTTTTTCCTTCACCCTGCATCCCAGTGAGCAAAGAAGGGCAGAAGGAGCTCTGATTTTTCTATGATAAAATACCAAAAGCAAATGCCAAAGTGTATAGATATTTAGAATTCATTTATTATGATGACAGAGGCACTGGCAGACTTTCAATTTACTTTAAAATTGTAAATATATTAATAAAACATTGCCCAAATGATCTTTCTCCATATAGTAGTATTTCATTTTAATCAAGGAAGAACAGGGATTTTCGGTATTTTAATGAGACAATTTAGGTACGATGCTTAAGTCCTTATTATTTCCTCATAGCCATTTCACAATGGTATAACTCCATTGACTTTAATGGATTTACTTCTGTTATAGACGTCTATGCCTGGAATAACTGGAAAGGTGGGTGGAGTGGCACAGTGGAGGGGCATGATAGCACAACATAGGTTTGTCTTCTAGGCTTTGGAGAATTGAGATACAGATTGCCAGAAAAAGTGGTACTTATAACACTGTCTAATATCTGGGTAGCAGATCTCTCTGTCTGGTAAATCTTCTAGCTTTAAGGTACATAATTCTTAATTACAAAAAAACTCAAAAAACCATCAGGGATTTAAAAACCTGACAGGGAAATTAAGACTGAAGAGGAAAATCCCAATAGTAAAGAGCTCCTTAATACAAATTCAATTGACTCTTGTTACTGAAACCAACCAAACGATTGGGAAAAGATTTTTATTTAAAAAAAAACTGCAGAGTAGTTTGTTTTTATACCTCATCATCCCCTCCCCTGAATGTATAGGGATGTTCAAATTGAAATAATGCAAAAAGAGCCTGATTACAAGATAAAAATAACAATTTATCAACCCTTGCAAACTAGTGCTTCTCATAAAAAGAGAATATTTTACTCCAATTTCTCTCCCACTTTAATTTGAGCATTGTTTAGTGAGTGTTAATGAATCTAGAAATGCAAGGTTGAAAGCTGGTCTCCCTTAAATTCATAGACTCATATAAATTGACTTTTATAAAATGCTGTGACAGAAAAGGGAAAAAGACATTAATTAATAACAAAGTTTTGAACAATAATAAAGAAGTGATAGCATCAGCAATTATATGATGCTTTTCATCTGTAGAACTCAAATTATTTACAAAAAAGGATGGCATAATTGTCCTTATTTTCCTGGTGGGTAAACAGAGCAACAGAACAATAAAGTGACTCCCCTTCAAGGTAACAGAAGAGCCAGGAATAAAACCCACATTTTCTGAGTTCTGGCTCAGTATGTCATCCATTAGCTAATACCCTCTCCCTGCAGCAATATGGAAAGTAGGATACCATTCCATTCCAATTGGGACTTAAGATGAATATATTTTACTATCAGAACTGTTTAACTTGGGGGAAAATTAGATTTTAGTTCATCAGCAACAACAGTTGTTTGATTCTTTAAAATTAAGAAATAAAAAGAAAGATGCCATAGAAAGCTTACAGGTTTGTCCTGAACAATGGACAGTATTGTCCAGTACTATAGAAATTCTTCCCCTTGGGAAGCCTTTGTAATGATCTGGTTCTGCAAACTCTCCAGAACAAACAGAACTTTACACAAAGCATCTCAAAATCAACCCAGATGCTTTTAGGAGAAAATTTAGCTACTTGCATGTGGGTTTGCAAGGTCAGGCTCTATATGTGAAATTTGGGCAGGTACAATCATACAATATGGTGGCCCCTGCTCTTTGGGAGTTTCAGCACAGGCTGAGAGTCCAGATTAGATGACTCCAAAAACAAATACCTTTAATCTTCTACCCTCACTCCTCTGATTGTATCTCACTGTGCAAGCTATCTTTCTAAAATCAAGAGGACTTCCTGCAGACTAAAAGACTTGTGTATTGTATAGAAATTTTCCTGCATCCGTTACTAGTTACTGTTCCAATGGGAAGCTGACCTGCTACAAAGTCCCTGGATTTGATACTATTCAGCAGAAGACCTGCAGCAAAATTGTTTGCCAACCCTGCCAGCTCAGACAAGTAAAACAAACGAGACTAGTTTTTGTCTGTGTAAAAGCACCTGAAATGATAGATCTTGGAAGAAACAGGAATATAAAGGTATGGAAATGATTCAGCATGAGGAAGCTTACATTTGCATATCAAAAGACAAAAAGAGTAGGACATGATTCTTGGTGACTTCAGCACTGGAAAATGTGTGTGTTTCTCAGTAAAAAAAAAAATGAGGACAAAGATGGTTAGCAATTGTACACATGCTTCTATGATTGCCGAACAAATATTTTCTGATATGTCAGTATTAGGCATGGTACTTGTGTGATCAGTGCCAGCAATATATGCATATGAGAGCTTTAAAAATGATAGTTTATGTAGAAGAAAAGAGCACATATTTCCCCATCTTGTAAAGTATGATTAAATACTTTGAAGTATGGAGTATGTGGAGAATTTCTGTATTTTTATTAAGCATATACATGATTCAGTTTACTCAGTCACATTTGTATAAACGACTTTCTAAGAGTGAAAGGGTTATTCTCTGAGACAAGGGAATAAGGCATGTGTGTTGATTATAGGTGTGTTTATGTTGGGAGGAATATGATTATCAAGAAGTGTCAACATATCAATGGAGTTAACTATAAGATATAATGTAAGACAGGTGACCACACATTAACTGTAAATGACTGGCAGCCAACTGAGGGCAGATAATGGGAAAACAGTGTGACTAGAGCTAGAAGCAAGACCTAGGGTCTCAGGACACAATGGGTTCTATACCCCAGTGCAGAGAGAGAGAGATCCCCATATGTTTAAGACTGGGCATGTAGGTTACATCTATGGCAGGTTGGCAGCATAACTTTTTATTTTCCATTAGCCAATTGCCTGTCATGAATGATGGAGTATTTCAGGGAGTGTTTACATGCCCCCCCTGCTCACCCTTCGGGGCTGGCCATATAAACAGTCCCTCCACTGCTGCCACCTCCTCCTTCAGCATCTGGCATTGCAGCTCCCTCCCCCCTGCCTGCCTCAGCCTCCACCTCCTCCCATGGAGCAGCGGGATTTCCCTCTGCCTGTGGAAGCAGCAGCAGCAGTAATGGTAGCAGTAGTGGCTCCCTCCTCCCAGCCCACCTGCCTCTGCCTCCACCTCCTCCCATAGAGCAGTGGGGCTTCCCTCCACCTGAGGAGGTGGCAGTGGCAGGGGCAGCAGCTCCTTTCCTCCAGTTTACCTGCCTCCGCCTCCTCCCACAGGACAGCAGGTTTTCCCATGGAGCAACGGGGCTTCCCTCCATCTGAGGAGGTGGTGGCAGTGGCTCCTCCTACACCCACTTGCCCGCCTCTGCTTCCTCCCACAAAGTAGCGGGGCTTCCCCCTGCATGAGGAGGCTGCAGTGGTGGTTCCTCCATCCCCACCCCGCACCTCTACCTCCTCCCACAGAGCAGCAGAGCACCCACCTCCCTGCCAGCAGCTCCTTCCCTGCTTAAGGAGGTGGCCCTCTCAGCAGCATATGCACAGTTGCCCAAAAGTGTTATGGACAGGCAGATACACAGACAGACAGACTAAAGCCATTTATTAAATTAGAATTCTAAGAACCTTAAAATACCAAGTTGTGCTTGATTAATTAAAAATTAAAAAAAAAAAAAGAAGCTGTCCTGTGTTGCTGCAAATATACACTGGCTGCACAGTTCCTATAAAGCAAAGGGCCAGATCCAAATCAGTAATCTGGGATCTTAAATAGGATTTAGGAAGATTTTAGGAACTTAATTCTTAGTGATTGAGATTACCCTAAACCAATGGCCCCCAAATTGTTCTAGCGCCTAGACTTAGCAGATCCCTTAGCAAAGGGACATTCAGAAACAATTCAGTTTAAGAAACTAGGCTCCTCTGAAAAAGGTATCTGAACTCTGCATAGGCCTCCAAACCTACAATACATGCTTAATGCACACTGGTAGCACAGACTTCAGGAAGAGGTTCAGCACTCATGGTTGCTCTCACTTGAGAACAAAACCATCATTTTTTGCATAATAGCTTAGCATTTACAACATTCACCCAGGATCAGGGAAATCTAGATTCTAACTCCTCTTTAGCATAAGTAAGTTCAAACCTACCACCTACCACTTCCCAGAAGAGCACCCCAAAAGCGAAAATATAGAACAGTCTAGGGATGGGGCACCTCTTCTGTTAAGGCTCTCTTCATTACATTTAGAGAGATCCTTTGTTCCTAATTGTCATTTCCTGGGCAAGATCCTAAGGCCATATCAAAATTCAAGCCATGGGTTAGCAGAAACAGTCATGGTGAGAAGTGGTGTTGCTAAAGCTCAGAGGCATAACTTGAAATTTTGGCACTCTTAGGGGAAAGAAGCCAGGGAAGTAAGCACTTACCTTCCTATGCAGGGGCTGCTGTAGTTGTAGCTGCAGCCTGGGTTACTACAACCTCAGCAAATGCTCACTGAACAGGGGCTGTGGAGGTAGTGATGTGGGCCCCTTGGGTGTTGCCATTATGGTGCTTCCTCTTCATTGGTACCCAGTGTTGGTGTCCTGCTTGTTCCCGGCAAGTTTTGCTACTGCTAAAACTAGATTCCAGTCCCTGTTGCACAAATAGAAGCCTATGGCTTACTCCTGAAAGATGTGTAAAAGCCAGGGGCAAGCTCACCCTGTGGATATGTGACAATTTTTACCCTACCATTTTAACAGAACATTAAACAAAAAGTCCTGTTTAAGATGGAATAAGGTGCCTTCAGGACAGGGGACTTTCCTTCCACTCAACTAACACTGCTATTTTAGCCTTCCCTCTAGTAAAATTCTCTACACTGATTGGTGCAGGACACAAGGGGATTTAGTAAGAGATTTTTGTGCATTCATTGGTAAAACTTCATAGTGGAAGGAGCCACATCCTATCAGAAAGATTCATGTGACATGACAGCTTTATACAGTGAGTAACATGTTGAGACTGAAGGTGAACATGGAAGCTGTCCATCTCCCTCTGTATATTCATACCCTAGGTCATGTTCCAACTTGACGTCTTTTTCCAGAAAATATAAATGCAAGAGACAGTCAGCTACCACTGAAGTACATACAGTTTTTCATAAGCATTGAGAAAGCTTCTCAAGATTTGGCTCAGCAGAAAGAAACTGCACCTATTCAGTGGGCAACACCTACAATAAATATAATGGAATTTACCTTTTTTGTCTGCCTCACCACCCTTCATTTGCCTATAAGGGCTTAATACTTCTCCCACTGAAACCAAAAGAAAAATCCCACTGATTTGTGAACAGTGTTACAGTATAACCTCATAAATCTGGCTTTCAAAATTCTGGAAGTCTCAAAAATCCAACACTTTTAAAAAATAAAGTACACTACATTATTGCATTAAAAAACAGCCAATAATCCAGAAATGTCTTTGGAAGTCCAGCCCTTATCCAGCTGCCATTGTTTTGGTTCATCAGACTACAGCTGTTCTTTTGAACAATACTCAGTCATTTGTATAGTGTAATAGCAAAGAATATTGTCCTAAGGCTATGCACTTTCTTATGTTTAAAATATCTGGAATTTTCAAATTTCTGGCAGGTGCTAGGTCCCAAGGATGCTGGATTTATGAGGTTATACTGTATACCTAAATTTCTGATTAGGCACTGAGAGAGAAGAGGCAGCAAGAGCACCAATGAGGAAGCAATATAGGAAAGCTGCTGATTCGGACTAAAATCTAAGGCCATGTGTAAACTAAATCAGAGGCATGTGTGAATGACACTTTAAAGCAGGCTAAATGCTATTGCACTGCTTTAATGGTGTTGGTCTTTGCACACATCAGCGGTGTATTGCGCAGTAATTCCAGCTGCTGTAGGAAATTCAGTAGCTTACTATGCCTTAAATGGCTTGGGGCTCAGCAAACTAAAACTCCTTTGAGGAATTTAAGTTTGCTGCAGCTGAGGAGCAAAACACTGGACTCTGTCCAGCTCCATGGCTCTGCAGGAAGCCCTTCAGACTTCCTGGCAGCAACCCAGGAAAGCAGGCTCCTCCCAAGGAAAGCAACAAGCCTGATCTTTCCCCCCTCCCCGTCCCTCTGAAGCCTGCCTGCCTGCCTGAGCTGCACGGGGGCCCGGTGCTTCCCTCTGTGGCTGCAGTGCTCCCCAGGACCACCTGCAAGTGGATGATGTCTGGGGGGGCCACCACTGCTACAGACGGAAGTACCAGCTCCCCCCCACAGCCCAGGAACTGCTCCACCTGCTGGCAGCTCACCCTCCCCTCCCTGCTGGAGAGGCAGATAAGTCAGTGGGGTGTGTACATGACATGGGGGTTTAATCAGCCCTAAATGGAAGTGGTGTTTTTAAAAACCCTCCACTTCAATTTAGGGTCCCTGTTTCATCACCATGTACCCTAAGTCCTTATTTTGATGCTACAACTCAAATGAAAGGGAATGTAGAACTCAGAAAGTGAAGCTCTGTAGTTGGTTAAAGGAACAGGTGGGAAAAATGTAAGCAAGCTCTTCAGAAATTGATTGTAAATATTGGAAACAATCCTGACCTAGGTCACAAATGCAAACTTAGTTTCCTTCTAGGATGCCTCCTCAGAGCTTGAGGAAAATCCTCCTTATACATTACGGAACTGTATAACTTTCAATTGAAGAAAGAATCACTGCATTCAAGATTGCTGTCAGGTTACAGACAATAGTATGATAGTGAAGATTTTTTTCCTGAAAAAAATGGTTTTGAAAACAATATATGAATCACCAAATTGCAGGTCATCAGCCAATGTCCCATTAACATAGAGTTATGGAAGGAATTTTCTTGTAGATGAATTACTGGTTAAACGTGCATTCTAGGTTTATAACCCCTTCCTCTCTAACACTGACCAGTGGTCTAATCCAATAAGATAATTCCTACATTTGCCTAAATGTGCATCAGTTAATTTTTATATGTGGATTTTTCTGTATAATAAATTGAAATTCTGTAGATCATAGTAAAATTTAGAGATTTACTGTGCTAATTGATTCAAAAACAAAATATAACATTTTTCCACTGGCTAAATTCATGTGTTTAAAAGAGAGAAACATAAATCTTTCCCTTTATAAAGTTTAGACATTGAGTATAGAGACACATTACATGATACTATGGATTAATTATTCTAGTTGTATTTTCCACAGTATTTACTTTGAAATAAGGAGAAGAAATTGAACCAGCTCATTCAAGATGTTTGCCTAATATAGGAGATGTTACAGCATCTAAAGAACTGGTTGCATAAAGCAAATAGCTACCCTATAATGAAACTGATTAGTGAATGGATATACAACCAA
The DNA here is from genome assembly GCF_000455745.1 of Alligator sinensis. Lineage (NCBI taxonomy): Eukaryota > Metazoa > Chordata > Crocodylia > Alligatoridae > Alligator > Alligator sinensis. The sequence continues at coordinate 406,891 of NW_005842759.1, read as the reverse complement.
TACACTAGTGTATAGTCACTATTCACTGGGCACTGGGTGCATCTACACATTCATTAATGCACCATAATTAGGCCTGTGTGAAGCAGCTAGTATTCACTTTGGATTTGGATTCAGCCGATTCGGGGGACAGTGATTCAGTTCAGTGATTTGCATCACTGTCCTGAATCAATTTGGCTGAATCTGATTCGGAGATTTGGTTGCTGTCAAATCAGCCAAATCTCAGAATCACACAGGCCCATCCCATGCCCGCTGTCCCAGCCCTGGCAATGGCTGCCCCACCTGCCCCAGCTCCAGGCACTTTGGAAAAAAAGTCCCAACTCACTGGCTTCTGCCAAGCGGGAGGGCGATCCCTGCTGCACCCCACTGGGCTCTACCACAGGCCCCCTGACTCTTACCCATTCCCCCAGTCCCCCATGGCTGCTCTACCTGCTCCAGCTCCTGGACCTTTAAGAAAAAAAACAACAAAATACCCCAGGCTCACCAGTTCCTGCCTGGCAGGGAAGTGATCCCCGCTGCCCCCCACTGCCCCATGCCATGTGGGGGGCTCTTCCATGAGCCCCCTGAAGCCCTGCGGCCACTGCAGGAGCTGTTGAGTCAGTGGGGGGTTATTTTCTTAAAGGGCTGGAGCTGGGGCAGACAGGGCAGCCATGGGGGGAGGGGCTTTGACAGTGGGCAGGGGTTGGGGGCTCATGCAGAGCCCCTGTGCAGCATGGGACAGTGGGGGGTAGCAGGAATTGTGCCCCCACCCTGCCCAGCACCACCCAGAGAGTGCAGGCTTTTTTTTAAACCACCGGGAGCTGGGCTGGGTGGGGCAGCCATGGGGGGGCTAGGATAGTGGGCATGGGTGGGGAGCTCATGACAAGGCCCCCCCATGCACCATGGGGAAGTGGGGTCATTGTGGAGTGCTCCCCCATTGGGGCCTGGCAGGGGTCCCCCCATGGTCGCCTCCACCTGCCTTCAGTCCCCCCTCCCCCACCCCCTACTTACCAGCTCCAAGTCCAGCTCCAGCTCCCTGATGCAGTGGGTGGGGACTGCCCAAATCATTGAAGCTCTCTGAATGTTTTCTGAATTGATTCAGAGAGCTTTGAATTGATTTGGACCTCTCTATTGGTCCCCTGATTTAATTCAGTTTGGAGATTTGGCCACTGAATTGGGACAAATCCCCTTTGAATGGAATCAGCACCCAAAGCTTCACACAGCCCTAATAACTATGGTGCATTAAGTTGTTATTATAGGTACTAAAGTGCATTAATGCATGTGTAGATGCACCCATAGGCTCCTGGAGAGCTGCTCTAGTTAAAATGCTGTGGCATCATGTGTATTCAGCATCCTGAATTTCAAAATGCCCATGGGGGCACTTTAACTAGCACTTGTTTGATGAGTTTTAGTTAAAGCACCTCCGCCACCATTTTGAAATATGGGACATTGAATACATGTGACTCTGCAGCATGTCAGAGTGTTCTAATTAGAATGCTCCAGCAGACTCAGTTACTTTGGGTGTGTGTAGATGAAATGGGGGCCCTAAATTGAAGCGGTGGCTTTTAAAAACACCACTTCAATTTAGGGCCCTCTAAACCCCTGTGTTGTGCACACACCCCACTGACTTATCTGTCTCTCCAGCAGCAGGGAGGGAAGGGTGAGCTGCCAGTGGGCAGAGCAGTCCCTGGGCTGTGTGTCTGGGGGGGGGGGGGCGGGGTTTCAGTGGAAGCTGAAGCTCTGCTCCCCCCTAGCCATCACCTGCCAGCAGGCACCCAGATCCGGTGGTCCTGAGGGGTACCGCAGCCACAGAGGGAAACACCGGGCCGCCACACAGCTCAGGCAGGCAGGCTCCAGGGGAAAAAAAAAACATCTTGGGAAGAGCCTGCCTTTCTGGGCTGCTGCCAGGCTGCCTGCATGGGCTTCCAGCTGCACGGAGTCCAGTGCTTCATTCCAGGACTGTAGGCAACAAACTAAAATTCTGCAAAGGAGTTTTAGTTTGCTGCACCCCAAGTCATTTAAGGTGCATTATGCTGCTGAATTTGCTACAGCAGCTGGAATTAGTGTGCAACATGCCACCTATACATGCAAATACCAACACCATTAAAGCAGTTCAAAAGCATTTAACCCACTTTAAAGTGTCATTCACACATGCCCCTCATTTTGTTTACACATGGCCTTAGACTCTAATTAGATTACATTGGAGCCCATGAATAGGCACATAGATCAGGAAGGGACATCAAGGGTCATTATATTTCATAGACATAGACGTTAGGGCTGGAAAGGACCTTGTGCGATCATCGGGTCCAGCTTCATGACCAAAGGGCAGGAAGTCATCTAGGGTCAAAGGATCCCAACAAGATAAGCATCCAAATGTTTCTTAAAAGTGTCCAGAATAGGTACTTGCACCGCTTCTTGAGGGAGTCCATTCCAGGCCTTGGGGGCTCAGACAGTAAAGAAGTTTTTCCTTATGTCCAGCCTAAAACAGTCTTGCAGGAGTTTATGACCATTGGACCTTGTCATCACTTGGGATGCTCTGCTGAACAGGCATTCCCCCAGATCCTGATGCACACCCCTTATGTACTTATAGGCTGCTACCAAGTCACCCCTGAGCCTGAGCTTGTCCAGGCTGAAGAGTCCCATAGCTCACATCCTCTTTTTATAAGGCCTGTTCTCTTGTTCTCTGATCATGCATGTGGCTCTCCTCTGGACTCTTTCAAGCTTCTCCACGTCCTTTCTGAATTGTGGAGCCCAGAACTGGATGCAGTACTCCAGCTGCAGCTGCACCAAGGCCGAGTACAGTGGGAGGATGACATCCTGGGTTTTCCTCGAGATGCATCAGTAGATGCAAGCCAGAGTTTTGTTCGCTTTGCCAGCTGTGGTATTGCATTGGTGGTTCATGTTCATCTTGTCGTCAGTCATGAACCCAAGTCTCTTATGGCCATGGTGCTAGTGAGTGTAGCATTGCCAAGCCTATAAGTTTGATAAGGGGTTTTTTTCGCCACCGAGGTGGAACACCTTGAATTTCTCCATATTGAATATCATCAGGATTTCATCTGACCACCTTGCAAGCCTATCAAGGTCTGCCTGGATCACCAGCCTATCCTCAAGTGTGGATACTCTTCCCCAAAGTTTGGTGTCATGAGTGAACTTAGCCAGTCCACTTCTGACACCAGAGTCCAGATCATTTATAAAGTGCGAATACTCCTCTGAAGTGGTGTTTCCTGTCTCCCATCCTTTATAAGCTTCTCTTTTTAGATGTAGGAGGTCCATGAGTTCCCTGTTGAGCCAAGGGGATTGCTGAGCCCTTTTACAACCTTTCCTATGGGCTGGTATGGACATCCCTTGTGCTTCTAGGATATCTTCCTTAAGGAGCAATCATGAACTCCCCTCCCTGTCAAATTCTGGCCTATCAAGGCCTCAAGAACAAGCCTCCTGAGCTTATGAAAATCATCTTTCCTAAAGTCAAGGACTACTGCATTGCTGGCTGACTTGCCAGCTTTGCAATGGATAATGAAAGTGATCTACTCATGGTCACTGTCTCCAAGCTTCCCTTTGATTCTGAGGTCACTGATTAGATCATCTCCTTTGGCCAGTGCCAGATCCAGCAGTGCCCTACCTCTTGTCAGCCCATAAACTTCTTGAGACAGGTAGAGATCATCCACGCATGTGAGGAAGCTTTTGAGACTGATCAGATTTGGCTGAGTGCTTTTCCCAGGAGATGTCCGGATAGCTTAAGTCTCCCATGACAACCATGCACTGAGAGTGTGCAGCCTCAGCCAATTCCCTGGTAAATTCATGGTCAAGCTCTTTTTCTTGATTTGGAGGTCTGTAATAGAATCCTACCACTGTATGTATCCCCTTCACCATGTTCCCCTCATATTCTAACCCAAAGGGTCTCTAGTTGTCTTCCTTAGGAGCAAATCTCAGGTTGTAGAGATGTATAGCTCTGCTTCACATAGAAAGCTACACCCCCCGCCCCTTTTTTCAGCATCTTCCTTTTTGAGAAGCATGGTTTTCAACTGGAGGCCACTAGTATAGAAAATCACAGAAAATTAGGGTTGGAACAGACCTCAGGAGGTCACCTAGTCCAAAGCTTATATGACACTTTCTGGCAAAGAAATGTTCTTTGAAAGTATACCCCTTTGCCCCACTCCCCACCACCTTCCAGCTAATTAAATAGCTATAGTGACAATATCTTTCACTGCAATTTCTGTAACAAACTCTCCGCTATTTTTACATTTTAGCATGGACATAAACAGTTGTAAAAGAACCTAACTTCCCCATCTTAGATGAAGATTTATGGAAACTGTTCATCTTTAAAAATTGCAACCCTTGCAAAATCTTTATAAAATGAAAAGGTTTATAAAGGTTTTTGTAGTTTTGCTCCTTCCTTTTTTTCTGCCAGTTAGTGGGTGTACTATCAACTTTATCAAAATGAGAGACACATTGCAATGACTGCCAGTGTTGTTAAAATGCTAGAAAGGTCATATGACTAACTTCTGAACCAAATGAGAGCATCCATTAATTTTGTATCCTGTCACATTTTAAAGAATAAAATTTGCCCCCCAAGTAAGCTTCTGATGGTGAGCAGCTGGTGAATATAACTGGGTAGCTCACAAAGTTGCTGTACCCTGAGACAGGAAATAAGCCAAGACATGTTTAAACATTAATTAAGTATTAATGGTATAGGGAACTCACATTGCAAATATTGCTTTTATAATATTTAGAGCTGCCAGGAGAAAATGTAATCGTATTTTACAAAAAAATTGACAAGACATAATATTTTCTTCAAATTGTTTATGGGGTTTTTTTCTTTTTAGATCTGAACTTCCTAATTTTCAACAACATGTTCTTTTTCTATGGCAGAGGGATGACTCTTTTCTCTTTTTTTACATTTTAATTCACTGTAAAAAGGTAAGATTTCTCTCTCCCCCCCCACCGCCTAAATGAAATATGGAACATAGTTATGCCCGTAGCATGGGGAACAAGCAGGAGGAACTCGCCCTCCTGCTGGCTGACACCAGCCCAGACATTGTGGGGATTACAGAAAAATGGTGGGACTCCAAGCATGATTGGGCGGTGAATGTCAAGGGCTATAGGCTGTACAGGAGGGACAGGATAGGAAAGAGAGGTGGGGGAGTGGCACTCTATATCAAGGAGGAATACACATCCTCGCTAATTAGTAAAGAGTCAGGGGAGAAGCACTCTGAAGTGCTTTGGGTTAGGGTTCAAGGCAAAAGAGGGGAAAGGGACCTAACGGTGGGAGTTTACTATAGACCACCCAACCAAGGAGAGGAGCTTGACCAGGAATTCTTGGGTCAGCTCACCGAGGTAGCGAAGGCTAAGGATGTGGTAGTCATGGGGGATCTGAACTTCCCAGACATCTGCTGGGAGGAGCAGTCAGCCAGGTCTGAGTGCTCCCGTAGGTTCTTAGACAGAGTCCAGGACCTTCATCTAACCCAGGAGGTGCACAGCCCCACCAGGGGGGATGCCTTGTTGAACTTGGTGTTGGCCACGGGCAACGACCTGGTGAGGGAGCTGCAGGTGCTTGACCCCCTGGGTGACAGTGATCACTGCCTGCTGGAATTCACCATTCAGCGCAAGGTGGCAAAGGCAAGCAGTCAGGCTGTGGCCCTAGATTTTAGGAGGGCGAACTTCAACGAGCTAAGGAGGATAGTTGGAGAAGCGCTGAAGTCTCAGAGGGGAGGAGAGCCAGGTGTTCAAGGGGAGTGGTCGCTCCTTAAG
>NW_005842759.1:347460-399518 GCF_000455745.1 Alligator sinensis | reverse complement strand
TGGCGGAGGGAAGGTTTAAGTTGGACATCAGGAGGTGCTACTTCACAGTCAGGGCGGCTAGGGTCTGGAACCAGCTTCCAAGTGAGGTGGTGCAGGCTCCCACCCTGGGGGTTTTTAAGAGGAGGTTAGATGACCATCTTGCTGGGGTCGTTTGACCCCAGTACTCTTTCCTGCCATGGCAGGGGGTCGGACTAGATGATCTGCCCGGGTCCCTTCTGACCCTAGAAACTATGAAACTATGTCAATTACAGGAATACTAGTGTTTTTCCAGTAAAATATTGTGGATTGTTTCCTATCATTTTAAGTGACTGAAGATCTCATGCTGTTTTTCATTTACATTTATCATCTTATATGTATAGCAAAGTGAGGTCTCAAAACTATGTTGTAGAGTAAAAATCACTTTTTAGGTTAATTTTGTAAATTTTTTGGATCGAATGCACTAGTCACACAATCGTTCCTCCTACCATGTCACACAGGCATGCCAGGAAGCATGAATGTAGGATTGGGCATAAGATCCAATGTAGATCTGGTGTAGGGGAACCCCAATCCTGGTTTCTTCCTGCATCAGCAAGAAGTAGGCAGCCATGGCTGGAAGCCCCATTTGCTGGGGTACAGCTGGATATGGCACAGTTGGGGACTAAAATCCCCATGTGGGGCCAGAGGTTTCACATACCCTGAAGCCTTGGGGATCATAGCATCTTGATCCCCAGGGCTTGGAAATTTTCACCCCTGTAGATGGGATCCCTGTCTACTGATGCACTCCCAACCTCAGATTACACCCTTCTACATGTGCAAATTAAAGCTTGTTAGCAACCAGCTATAAAGTTAGTACACATTTACGAGGTTTAACTTCATAGTTGGTTGGAGCATTTTATTATGTAATAGCTGTTTTGCACAAGTAGACAGTCTCAAGGTAATTGCACAATTGACCAGTTAATTGTGTGATATCTGTAATGTGTAGAGGGAGCCTCAGAGTCAAAGAAAAACTAGCTTGCAAATAGAATTGGGTAGACAATGAGACAGAGATCTACCATACTGGCTACATTAGACAATTGCTAGTGAGAATATTTGCAAAGCAGGCCAATTTCCTCACAATGTTCAGTGCTGTAATATACATACCAGTTTGTGGTTCTACATACTGTTTGTTTAACACTGGTTAATCTCATTCCTTCAAATTTGAACAAAAACAGATACAATTTAGGAAGAATGTCATTAGATTAACAGTGAAGAGTCGTCATCAAAGAGATATTCTTTAATATGATGTCTTCGTGGATGCAGGCAAATAAAGAATGTAATATTACTTCCTGAGTCACAAGTTACTTCATCTAAATACCTTCAAAGGAAAGCCAGATTACAGATGGTAAAATAATGCATTCAATCCAACACCATCTACAGTTTTGAGAAGATCAGTTATTTTGTCTGTGGAGGATGATCTCTCCAAGGATGGCTATACCATCCAAATTTTCTGAGGTGCATCTACAGACCAATATGACTGACTGTATAAATAAGACTAATACTGTGCAATTCCCTAAAACATTTAATATGCAGCTGCAAAAGAATCTTAAAAGCAATAATTAATCATCACAATACCTCTGAGAGGTAGACATAAGATTCACAGAAGCCCATTCCCTCATCTCTTGGGTGAAACAAAGCAGATGTTTAACAGACAGAACCAGGAGGAGGTGAAAAAATGATATCATATGCAATTGAAACTTCTTGGAGAAATTAAGTATTCAGAACGCAAGCTGGAATTTGGCCAACACACAAGGTTTAACAGAGCACCCAAAAGGCAAGTTTTAAAGAACAACTGAAAGGCCAGTGCCCTTAAGACTATGCTTTGGCATGGACCAGTACTGACCCAGAAGAAATTCTGTCATCTAACAAATTGCCAGCACCACAACCAGCAAATCCATACTTTTTTAAATGTATTTTTATAAACTGGGCCTGACCCTGCTGTGGCTGAGATGTAGTCATGCTACTGTAGAGTGAAGCTATGATAATTTATAGGCAATATATATGAATTTGCTATTAACTCACTTATTCCACAGTAGCACCCGATTAAAGTGGGGAAACAAAGAAAAAATAGCAGTAATGATTATCTCTGGCATTATCCTTTATGGTTGAATTATGCTGCGAATTTAAAGAATGTACTGAATTTGGCATTGTTACACAAAAAACACCCAAATTATCCAAACCTCTTTCATCTTCAGTTTTGTCCTGGGAATCTCACTGAAACAAACTTCTGACTGGGCTGAGAGATTGAGTTGTGTCTAGCAACTTTCCAACACTTCTGGTGACAACCAAAAGATGCAGCAGCATCCAAACGTGAAATTGGCAGAAGTCCTGATCAGCTTCATCCATCCTTTGTTATAACTATTGCATACAAATAATTGTTTATAGTGCAATAGATGCACATACCTTGCCTTCCAGGTAATCATATAATATGTCCTCTCTCCCCGCAGGCTGGGATATCATAGTTTTTTTCATTTCATTTTTGACTGTTAACATTCTCTGGCAGGGAACCAATTTATGTCTGTACCATAAAGTGCCAATGTACATCGCAGTGTTATATAAGTAATGCTATATATAAAATATTCTCATACTCTCCAGATAATACCCTGCAGAAGCAGAGGGATTATTAAGCATTTATTATGTGATCCCTTTTTTAAAATCACTTCCTAACCAGTTCGTTGAAAAGAACACTGAAGACCGTCAGCATTCTAATGTGCCCTCATCACTTACCCACTTTTTTGATAATTCTGTCATTAACAGCTTTATGGAGGGAGAGAGAGGGGTGGGAAAGCACTGAAAAAGCTAGACAAGAGACAGCACATTATCAGTATCAGTCAGAATGATACAGGTTAGAAATAGAAGAGATAGGCCAGACACATAAGGAGGTCATTGGGTTTAATTCATACACTCGCTCAAACTGAGGCCATGATTATGATCTCATTGTGACACTGACATCAATTAAGTGTAAATGAGAGGAGAATCAGGCCTACTTACTTCAATGAAGTTTTTCCTGATTCACCACTATGAGATTAGAATCAGGCCCTTATCCTCTAACAACACAGCTGAAAAATTATGTTCTCTGTGAGCACATTTTTCACCTGGAGTTTTTGTAATCTCATTTGTTGTTCATTTATTTCTCAAGTGCTAAATAACTGGGAAATGTATCTCCTACATGCAGGTTAACCTGCAGTATCCACTGAAAAATATTACTGCTTGAATATCTTCACTTGACAAGTTTTTTAAGTGTCTTGCTAATTGGCTCCTGTGTGTATATAGTATAAGTGCTGTCAAGAATAACTGCAAAGCTGCTAATTATGGAAACTAATAATTGCTGTTGTGTTGTTAATTGGAAAGAATACATTTAACATAAAATTATAAATAGTCTAAATCAAGCACAAGTGCATTTAGAACAAGACTCTAAATAGTGAGTAAAATTCAGCTTTATACATTTGAGGTAACTATCAAAGGAGTAGAACTGAACTAGGGTACAGAAAAGAAACTTACCTGATAGATGTTGAGGCCAATAAAGCTGAAGTAATGAAATAACTCATTAGGATGCTATACATTATTATCTCCCCATAGACAGCTCAGTTTTTTTATAAATGTATTTATACCTATGTAATCAATTATTGCTCTATTTATATGCAGTGCAGGGTAAGTTGTCTAAATATGTATTGATGTGCCTAATTTTTAGTATTGTACACAGGCTAAAAAATTGGATTTCGGATGTCCCACTGGTATAGGGGAAAATGGAGGAAAAGTGACAAGAATGCTATCACAGTTGCCAAAGCTCACAACCCAGTTTGTCTTATTAAGTTCAGCAGAACTCAACACTGTTGGCTTATTGCCTCATAACACTTAATTAACTTGGCCCCTTTTTGTTGTTTTCAAAAGAAAGATGCCTTGTTTATTAAACTGTTTTATAATATAATATAATTTTATAACCAGAATTACAAATACTGCACCTACCAAAAGAGCCAGAGCCTTGATGTATCACCCTGGCACTGGTGTGGCAGTATAAAGAGAATAGAAATAGGCTGTATCATTCCTTCTGATAACTCCCCAGGTATGGAGTAAATCCCCTAACAGGCATAGGGATAGCACAGCTGGCTTCTGTGTTGGTTTCTCCTGTATCTCTCTCTGTTTGGGAAGAGGCATTGTATTCCTGCCATCTCTAGCTTGTGGAGGGGTCCCTGATAACTGGCACAGGTTAGAGCAGCCTACAGGCTTTTCTAATCTGCTCTTAAGATGAGGCTCAGCAGAGTCAATGAACTATAACAGAAATTTGGTTCAACAGAGAATCTGGGCCTTACTTATAAAACATGATGCTAGGAGCAAGACAGATGGTGGAATCAGTATTCATAATGTATGTTTTTTTGTGTTCTTGTGTCAGTCTATGAGATGGATATTGATTCAGATTTCCCCTGTAAATCTGCAATAGTCATTCTTTTGCAAACTCCAGACAAGCACACACATTCAGCTTGTGGTATCTCAAAGCTGTCTGAGGTGCCACAAACCACATGTGGTGCACATGCACCCATTTGCTGTGCTGCTAATTAGCAGTGCCCTGGCAACATTTGACACTGGGAGATCCCTATCATTTTCCTGAGCTCCCCTGCTTTGGTGCATGATGTTGTGGTAGCAGGTGTCTGTCAGGGGAGTTTTTTGCATTGTGATGCCCCTAGACACACTGGCCATTCAGGTGGTAGCCTCTAATGTCCCCCCATTTCTGTCTGATGATGAGCTCACCAACCACCTGATTACAGGGCCAGTCTATAGACTGCTACTTGGCAGCAAGGTTCTTGAACTATGGCATATCCTGACCTTTAAAAGGCAGATGTTCATGTGTCTGGACAGGGAGGCTTGGGGTTTGCCCCACTCTATGTCCTTCCTGATTGATGGGCAGCATTACCTCACTACAAGGGACAACTCATGCTTTTGCTGTAGGTCCCGTCTGACTATCCAATGCCCAAAGAAGCTGGCTGTGGAAGAGCTGCTTGCATCTGTGTTCAATGGTGGCTCATCTGCCTCTGGTGAGGAAGCCCCGTTGGGTGGTGGGGACAGGCCTTCCTCCCAGCCACTCCCCATTTTGTCAGAGTCAGCTGGCTCTGTGGTGGTAGACCTGGCTGCCTCATTTCCTCCCCCCACAGGGGAGGTTTTGACTCTTCCTGCTGGGAAGGGAAAGTTCCAGCAACAGAAGATGTCTTCTGGGGAGGCCTCACCATCCCCTCAAGACCTCTCCACCACTTCAAGGTGAATGGAGGTTAGTGAGCAGGACCCTTCCTTTCTGGCTGCCTCCTTGGCATCCCTCCAGACCCCAGTGGTCAGAGGTGACCTGGGGATAGGGGAGGTGGTGGGGGTGAGGGGAGTTTCCAACAGCCCTCCCCCCACCTCTCAGCTCCTTGAGTCTAATAAGGTCAACTTTGAGGTTGGGCCCTCTGGGAGCCACAAGCAGCTCTAAGAGTGAGAGAGCCCAGCCCAGGAGAGCACACCCCCCCACCCCCACAAGAGATCAGGGATTGATGGCCACACCAGGCCCCCACAGAGGATGCTGCTCCCACAGAGCCTGATGCTAAGAGCCCTGGTAGGGGGGCACATACCTCCCCCCAGGACTCAGCAACTCTCTATGCCTGACATATACAGCCCCTCCTCCTAGGGGCTGGATTTTGATTCTGCCTCTGAGGCTGAGATGGCAGAAGTCCTGCCTCAGTAGGTGGTGTCCCCTGATTCAGCTAAAGTGCCCCCCTCCATAGGGAGGGTTACCACCCCAGAGGCAGAACCTGTTCCCGCTTCTGGTGAACCTCCCTATGTTGGTTCCCTGTTGAATGCCTTATTGAGTTTCTTGACGAGACTAAGCATCACATTTCCTTGCCATGAACAAGAATCAAAAGCACAAGATGTGCTGGATCCATGAACACTAAGATTTATTATTTCTTTCCAGTTGGCTGAGTGCTCAACAGATGATGTCAGAAAAGCCCGCCCAGCCGTGGCTGCAAAGGAGGGGGAGTGACACAGAGAACGGAGGATTTATTGATGAAGCAGGTGCTTCTTATGCCTCAACAAAGAGGAAGGAGTAGAATAGAAAACTCTCTCCTTTTGAGTCTCAGAGGAGTTTCTTCACTCACCAGAATTCTGAGATGATAAGCAGATGGACCAGCATCTGGAGAGCTGCAGCACGTTAGATTTGTGAATACCTACAGAAAGGAAGAAGATAATGAACCATTAGTGGTTGTGTTTTAGGCCCGGGGACTGGATAAAATCCCAAGACCAGGTACCCTGTTACCAATCTGAGACTATTTCTTTAATTTAAATGGACACAATACGACCAGGGGTCCCACAGCTGTGTGATTAAATCGCACCAGCTCAAGAACGTGGACTAAGTCGCAATAGAGAACTAGCCGTAAGCCACTGTGAATAGAGTTAGAGTTGAGCTGAGATACTGTTGGCATTGCTTGTCTTTGACTCAAAAGCAGGTCATATAGTATGAAAAACAGTAGTTAGCCATTGGGCAACAGTGGTTCAGGCCAACAAGACTCCCCCTTTACTTACCTTTATATCAAGGCTTGGCAGGTGAGATGGGGTGGATGTGCTGCTGAATATCAGCCTTAAGATACCTGCTGGGACCTAAGGGCTACCAAACACCTAGTTTCCACCAAGAAGTAAGCAAGCAGAACTGATAATACTCATTTTTCTTACACCCTGGCTGATTTTTTGTGGAGTGCAGCTGATGGTAATAACCTTTGCCTCCTGGATGAGGACTTTACTTGCATGTTCAATGATCAGCTAGATCAGAATGGGCCAGAACCACATCCATCCTTGGCCCAGCAGCTGTGGACTGCTTTGGAGGCAGCAGAACTCTTTGACATCTGGCACTATTTCCATGCTGATGAGAGGCAGTACACTTGGCTATCATCAGAGATGAGATGGGATTACCATGGCATGCCTTCACTGCATGTACATCATGAAGCATTGCCTGTCAGTCCTGTGTGGCAGCTGCATTATTCTGTCTGGACTTTCTGATCACAGTCCATTGATAGTGACCTGGGTGGTGGGCCTAGCACTTTATTGACTTTTCCCATGCCTCCTGACAGTGATGCTGGGGTTGCCTTTGATGCGCTCCCCTGGAAGACAGTCTGTTAGTGGAATCATCTCCACCTGGATGATCTGGAACCTTCTTCTACATTAACTGCTGCTGCCATAAGTGACCACCACAAGGTAGCAGCTACCTTGTAACCCTGAAGCATTATAAGTCTGGTTTTATTTGGACTGTTTTTATATGTTGATAATTTACATATCCTTCAGTTACTGTGTTTTATCTATTCCTTTCAAAAATGTCTGTTAATTAATTGGTCTGTTAAAATCCAGTGTAGCTTTTGGGAATAAATTCCTAGGACTGTGTAACAGGTTTATAACTTATAGGTCTGACCATTTTAATATGATTGTCAGTCCATCCAAAATGGAAGCACCCCTTGTTTCTATACCCTATCAATAGCTAGATATCTTTCTACATAGTTGAAATGTACATAATTTATTAAGAAAGACTTAAAAAGAACCTCTCCAGGAATAGTCCAATCATAGAATTTGAGACATCAGAAGAAAAGATCTGTGAAAAAATAATAATTTTTATTACTTCACCAACTATAGGTACTGTGGGAAAAGGAAATTTTAACATAGATTTATCTAATTCACAACTATCCCTTACTTTTGATTCTAATTTGAATGAGAGTTTTAATTCACTGCCTGGCTGTATCCTCCAGGAAAAAAGACCAATATACAAAAAACAGCCCTATGATGGGAAAATGAAGGCAACAAAGGTGCCTGTGTTTATCAAATCCCCAAAGATTCTCAAAGCTCCAAGTATCTCTCATATCCTCAACAGTTGCTATAATTAAATTAAATGAAGAACAAAATAATCTACTTCTACAAGAATTAACAGTCATCATGAAATTAGTTTGTGATTTAAAATCATAACTAGAAGATCTTGATCATTTATTAAGTGTAATTGAAGGAAAACTTATATGCAAAGATATTTCATAGAACATGTCAAATAAATACAAAATTCTGAATAGTGAGGATTTTATTCTAATTGAGGAATTGACAAAATCAGTCTCAAACCAAACAAAAACTTTTTCCTCTCTCTTTATTCACCATAGTTTCATTAAAGATAGAAACAAAAGATTAAGAGCAAAATATTATATTATTTAATATATATTAGGTCAGTTTTGTGTGATGAACTTCTGTTAAAGATATAGACCAATTTCCAGTCACTTATACCAGTAAAAGTCTCTACCTGGCCTTAGAGTCTAACTATCTTTTAGCAGTACTCATTAAATGTCATGGCAGAATGCCTTTAATTCTTATTAATACCTATTTCCCACCATGTATCTAAGAATGGATGCAGTATTGAAATGGAAAGTGCTATATAATGCTTTGGAGATGATCCAAAATAAATATCCAGAGTTACAAGTAATTATAGAAGGTTCTTGGTGGCACAGATATATGTTATAATCAGGGATCTTGGTTTTCTTAATCCCCAGTTTTCAGATTCAAAAAGTAACCCATAATCCACATTTTTCCATGATTGAAATGAAGCACCACTATATACCTCTCTATATTAGTAATATTTTAATCACGGAAAAATGTGGATTTTGGGTTACTGTTTTTATCTGAAAATTGGAGATTTTTTTTTTTTTAATAACAGAAAACCAGGATCCCTGGTTATAATGAAGATGTAATAAATGAAACATTTGAAATCCCCCAGCAATTATATGTGATAAGACACTAAAAGAAGGAATGTTGATTTCTAAGCTTTTCAAAACATAGTATTATTGAAAAGCATCTAAGAACCTTTGGAGACCTATCTGGGATTGTGCATTAATTATGTGATCATCAGCATAAAGGTGATGATATCTCAGGCCACTCATCTTTCATTCTCAAAGAAAAAGAACCCCGAGAATGAATTACTTAATATGAAGCAGCTTTAAAAAAGTTCTTACCAAATAGTGTTTCTTTGTAAAGATTATGCATTGGTAGCACAAACCATGGTTTGATAAAAAGTGTTCTAAAGCTAAAGACTCCTTAATAAAAGCCTTGGAGAACTACAAGTCTAAAAGTGATCTTGCCAGTTTTCAAAGTATCAAATGAGGCTGTGGGAAGAACTGGCAGCTTCAGGAAAAATAAAGGTAATAGATGGTGTTGGCTGATTATAGCCAAAGGGTCAAAAACAATTAGCTTAATCCCTAATGTCTATATCCCAAAAGAAACATGGGTTTCCGTTTTTTAAAACACATTTAACAACTCTCACACACCTGGTGAGGGAAGTGAAGAGTATTTAGTAAAGGAATGTTTATCTCTTAAATCATAAGAAGATCATTACCTCACTTTTGGAATCAAGTAAGGTCTCCAGGGTTGACTTTCTTATCTCAGAAATCTTCAAGGAATGTATCAATTGGTGGTCTCCAATTCTGAGCAAAAAAAATCTAATATACTTATTTTAGAAGGCAACTATCCTAGAATGAAAATATAGAATAGCTCCATGAAATGAAAATATTATAGCCCCTATCTTTATAAATGGTAATAAGAGAGCTCCTTCAGCATATTATCCCATTAATCTTCTGTGTATTCCACTCAAAATATTTGGGAGACACTTTCTCACCTACAAACATTGATTTCTTAAAATAATGTTCCAGGGGATGAGCAGGCTAGTTTCAGAGAAGGCTGTTCTTTCATGGACCACTGCATAGTCTTGTACCATTTGTCATAAAAACATGCAAAAAGACAAAATTATTTATATAGGACCTTCCTAGATCTAAAGGGAGCTTTTAACTCCAGAGACCAGTGATGCTCAACTTCCATTTTGCAGGCCAAATGAGGCCCATGGAGGCACTGCATCTGGCCCATGGGGCTCTCCATGGGTACAGAAATTTGGTGGCATGGGACATAGGCAATGCATCAGGTGGGCACAAAGGGGGCATGTGCCCCCCCCCTCCCCCAGATTTCTGTGGGTCCATAAACTTATCTATCTGTGGGTCTACAAAAGGTGACTTTGCTGTTACAGTTCCATCAACCCCCATGGTCAGAGGCTAAGCAAACAGCAGCAGCATGCAGCTCAACATCAGCAAGCAAAGTCTGTTGCAGCTTCCCCTTCAGCCAAAGGCCACCTGAGAACCAGCAGCAGAGTCCGGCCATATAGCAGCACCTCCTGTTCTCTGGTGGCACTGCGAGAGAAAGAGAGAGGGAGAAAGATCCAAAGCAGGTCTGCAACTCGATTTCCCCCCCTTTTTTTTATCAGAACCTTTAAATTAAATTTAAGTTACAAGTCACCTGTGGTGGGGGAGCAGTGTCCCCCCTCCCAAATTCCCAAACCCCAAACCACATGCAGCTGGTCAAGGCTAGACTGGATTGCGACCCCCTTCCCCTCCAGGGTCAGGCCATGCACTTAAACCCTATAGCTATATCAGGGCCAAGCCAAACCCCTTTCCTCACTGTAGGGCGAGGTTAGGGCTTGGCCATGCCTGCTCCCCCCACAACACTGGATTGGGGCCTGGCCACACCCCTCCCACACCTCTCACAGGGCTAGGCCCTACCGTCTTTCCCCTGGCAGGGCCAGGTTAGGGTTGGGCCACATCCATTCTCCCTGTGGGGCAGAGCCATGCCCTGTTCCTGCAGAGCCAAGTCAAGGTCCCTTTGCTTGTGTGGCAGGGTTGCTACCCACTCTCCTCCACATGGTTGGACGGTGCCCGCTGCACCTGCCCCAGGCTTTGGATTGAAGTCACTGGTCAGATGTAGCCCAAGGACCAACTGGACACTGCCTGTCCAGTCCCCTGGGCAGAAAGGTTGAGTGTCACTGCCATAAAACCAATGAAAATTATGGAAGAAACTGGCAATAACATTAATCAACAAAGCTCTCCTATGGTTAATCATAGTGTATTATTCTAGGGTGCATTATGGGTTTGGAGGTGCCCCATCCAGCAGTTTCCTAAGTAAGATGGCATGCAACAAGGTTGTCTGCTTGCTCCACTGCTTTTTAATCTATTCCTGAATGATCTACAATATGTGCTAACCAGGAATCAGTTGCATTCCCCCACAGTACTGAATGATTCTGTCCCTCTCTTGTTTTATGTATATGATTTGCAAATAATGTTACAATCCCAGGTAGGTTTCCAAAGGTTCTTAGATGCTTTTCAACAATATTGTGTCTCAAATAGTTTCAAAATAAGTATATAAGGGGTGTACATCAGGATCTGGGGGAACACCTGTTCACCAGAGTGCCCCAAGGGATGACAAGGTCAAACAGTCACAGACTCCTTCAAGACCATTTTAGTCTAGACATGAGAAAAAAACGTCTTTACTGTCTGAGCCCCCAAGGCCTGGAATAGGCTCCCTCCAGAGGCGGTGCAAGCACCTACTCTGGACTCTTTTAAGCAACATTTGGACGCTTATCTTGCAATCAACTGTGTCTTCCCTTCCTACTTGACTACTTTCCCTAGCTCCCTCCCATCCAGTCCCTGGAAACCAAAAAGCATGGGCTCAAGCACCCCTTTCTTCCTTCTCCTAAGTCAAGCAATCACACTTCAGACTTTGGCCAACTGAAGGCTATTAAAATTTATTGAATTATGTTTAGGAGACAAGGCAGCCCAGAGAAGTGAAAATACCTCCAGGCACAGGTCACCTACTCCCTGGAGCCCCAAAGCATCACGCATTTGCCTCACTCACCCACTTTGAGGCATGGTGGTCTGGGTGATGATTCCCACCCCCTTGTGTCAAGGCCACAGCACTTCATACAACTGTGAACCAGCTACCAATCAGGGACATTTTGAAATAGATCAATTGTTATGTGTCCACACATTAAATTCCAGATTCAGACAGGTACTTAAGTACCAAACCATTATTTAGGCACTTATTTGTAGTAATCTAGGTTGACCTCCTGCATAACCAAGGCCTTAATTTTTGTTTGAACTGAAGCATACTTTAAGAGGGGAAAAATAGTGATCTAGGCAGGGCCTCATAAGAAACAATCCCATTACTAGTTGGCATCCCCTAAACTGGTTCTCAGTAGAGATTGTGCAGAAAATACATATGCAGTTGAAATTATTTTCTAAAATATTGGTTTGGGATAACTAGTACCCATATTTTCTACCCCCACAGGAAACTGAGATATATTATTAGGCCAGATTTTTGGTTGCAACATTCATCCTTAACTACATCTGAATACATTCATGTACTAGAGAATAGACCTAAAAAGCTGAGCCACTCCCATTATAAATCAAACCAGAAACCACTAATTGCCATGATTGCTCTTTTCAATGTATTCAATCAAAGCCCTATAAAACTCTGATATTTTAATCTATTCAGCTTTAATAGTTTTAAAGCTCAATAATTGTAATACGTTGTATGTGTGCGCGACAAAGTTTTAAATCCTGGGTAGCTGAACGAAGGTCTTAAATCTGTGTTTAAATCCCTGTTTCTGTTTATGGCTGAATTCAGAAGCATCTTCTCTACACACAATAGGTTGTCAACAAACTATCAACATCACTCAAGTCATTTTCTTTTTAGTGTAAGAGCAGAAATGCTTTCCTTTGGTAGTTCTGCCTCTTGACTTGCCCAGTCTATACTTGTAACAGGAACACTATACCCAGCATTGGTAGCATGAGTCAGCATAGTGGCTATGGCTGATT
This sequence comes from Alligator sinensis, assembly GCF_000455745.1. Taxonomy (NCBI): domain Eukaryota; kingdom Metazoa; phylum Chordata; order Crocodylia; family Alligatoridae; genus Alligator; species Alligator sinensis. The sequence continues at coordinate 386,829 of NW_005842759.1, read as the reverse complement.
CAAACTGACAGCACTTGATTGATGATATGTTGCTAAGTAAGCAGAAGTCCTTTGATGGAAATTACTCTAATGAGAGATTTGAATACAGCTGATGCTGGTAGACTGCTCAGATGTGAAAAGTTGAACCTTCTTGAGTCAAGAAAATTAGACTGAGTTGGTGCCTCTGGTTAGTGTGAGATAAACCAGCTGCTGTTGCTTGAATGCAACATCTGCTTCCACTGTTTGTAGCTGCTCTGGCAATATTTTGCTCTGCCTCTTTTACAATGAAGTTAGTGGAAGATTAAAAAGCAGAGGCTAGGTGGGTTTGTAGGAAAAAGAGTCTGAAGGGGGAAGGAAGAAAACTTCCTCACCTTTTTTTCCTCCTCTTTTGTTTACATTATGCTTTTTGTAAGCTCTTAATCACTTTCCTTTGTATTCTCAAATAAAATGAATACTGAACATAATATAGACAAATAATTGTGACAGTCACGATTTAGCTTTTATAAGCAAGTTTCAGTTAAAGCTCATGTCCTCAAATTGACAGCATGTTGTGAACTAATGAGCCATCATGGTGTCCCATTGATTTAGATGGTGTAGAGTTTTTGGCCTCAGCCTTAAATAGAGAACAGGTAGGCAAACTACTGTACCCACATAAAGCTCTATTCCCTTCAGACAAGCTAAGACTAAGGTTCCTATCATTTTCATAGACATTAGAGCTGGAAGGGACCTCGGAAGATCATCGAGTCCAGCCCCCTGCCCAAAGGGCAGGAAGTCAGCTGCGGTCATAGGATCCCAGCAAGATAAGCATCCAGTTTCATCTTGAAGGTGTTCAATGTAGGCGCTTGAACCACCTCCGGTGGCAGGCTGTTCCAGACCTTGGGGGCTTGGACAGTAAAGAAATTCTTCCTTATGTCCAGCCTGAAACGATCTTGAAGTAGTTTGTGACCATTCGACCTCGTCATCCCTTGGGGCGCTCTGGTGAACAAACGTTCCCCCAGATGCTGGTGGTCACCCCTGATAAACTTGTAGGTGGCCATCAGATCACCCCTGAGCCTGCGCTTTTTCAGGCTAAAGAGCCCCAGGGCTCTCAGCCTGTCATCGTAGGGTCTGCTTCCCTGACCTCTGATCATGCGCGTGGCTCTTCTCTGGACTCTCTCAAGCTTCTCCACATCCTTTTTGAATTGTGGAGCCCAAAACTGGACACAGTACTCCAGCTGCGGCCTCACTAAGGCCGAGTACAGGGGGAAAATGACGTCCCGGGATTTGCTTGAGAATCATGCACAATGCACAGATAGTGCCAATTCCAATTTCAGAGTCTTAGTTGAAAAGCTTTTTCAGGGTACAAAATATATCTTCACTTATTTCTGTAAGGTATATAGCAAATTCTGGGATGCTATAAAAAAGAACAGTAGAAGGAGCTGGCTTTTTACAAGTGTTAAAATAGCCTCTCCTCCTACCCCAAAATCTCCTTGTCTATCCAAACTCTCACTTCTACAGGCATACATACTGTCAGTCATCTGCAATGATTACATAAAAAATAATTTTTGCTATCAAGTACCAAACTGATATTCATCCTTACTTCCTGTTGTAACTATAGGGAAAACAAATACTGCAGTACTTCAGCTACCAATGTGAGTGAACTGTTTGTTTTTTGTGCTGTTTTTTGTTGTCGGTTTTGGGGTTTTTTGTACTTTATAAATACAGTCAGGGAAGATTTTGTAAAAACTCACATGATAACTGAAATCTACCTTGTATTTTCAGCTCTGCAGTATTCTATGGAGCATAAACTTTGTTGTCCTGCCTATAGAGGAATAAAGACAAGATTCAAAGGATGTCATCAAGTAGCCCTCAGATTTAATTCATCTGGGAACTCTATCTGCCAATAAATCATATAGTGCAGGTCATAACTCTGTCCTTGATTATTCAACCCTATCTCTGGGAGGCTTGCCATTAGCCCTCTAGCTTTCCAACTTGGCACCAGCTGTGAACTGGGATTCTACCATCCTCCTCTCCTACATTTTTAAGGCAATAAAGGTGAAAGGGAGTTCTCTCTCTACTGTATCAGGAAGTAGCAGATTGAGAAATGGGGTAAGATGCACGTAGACTCCCCGCTCCAGTTTTGGCTGTGCCATGCATGCACATTGAGCTCTGGGCATACCAGCTAATTAGAGAGGGGTCTAAGCGGGAGCCCCTGCTTTCATCAGGCTGTGGAGACCAGGGGGTAAATGCTGCTGCTGTGGGTTCCTCTCCTCCCTATTAAAATTCAATAGCAAGGGAAATGAGGAGACAAGCAATGGTGGCAGCACTCACTCCTGGGCTGTGAAGCTACACAAAAGCACAGTATCCAGCCAGATCCCCCACCACAAAGAGGCATGTGACCATGGTGTCACACACCTTCTGAACCTGTCCCTGGTACCAGGCACTAGGAGCCCCAGGCCTCTACTCTAGTGCCATTTCTCAAGCTCCTCCCCCCAACTCTGATGCATCAGGGTCCCCTCCAATGTGAGTATCAGTTAAGTTTCAACCTCCTTGCCTATCCAACTAGGATGTATTCTATCTTGGTCAATCTAGCAGCAAGGAAAGAGTTCCTTCACCACCCCATAAGCAAAGGCACCAGTGCAATATCTACACATACTTTGCAATGTAGTCCTACTCTGATCCCAGGAATGGTAGGTTTGAAGCTGTTGGAGGGACAGAGATATAACAACTTCCTAATTCCCAGTTTGTGGAGGAAAGATGCCCCTTAAACAGCTTTTAATCAGTTTTCAGCTGAGCCATGCCTATTAACCGTATTCCTTACAACCTGTAATGGGAAACCTTACAGAACCCCTCATCACTTTTTCCTTTCCTGCTACTTGTATAGAACTGTCTTGCTGGAGAGAGCATATTTGCACAAACAATGGCAGAATTTACTGATGCAATTACCTGGCCATTCTAGTACAAACTACCCCAGCAGCAGTGATTATCAAATGTTCTTTGCTATTTTCCTTTTTGTAAAATAGATGGGAAAACAATGTCCACCTTTTGTGAAAACTAAAGCAAAAAGACTACATGCAGAAAGGAATTGTGTCTAACTAATCTGACTAAGTTTTGAAGGCAAAATTAAGACTCCGCTCTGAGCATTTTAAAAAGTAAATACAAATATTTCAATGTTTCAGGTAATATATCTTACACTGCACCTAACTGAGGAGGAATGTTGGCTGCCCCATCACACTATGTCTTTTGATGCTGGGCCCTACAAAGACAGCAGTCAGTGAGGGGAGGGGGGGAGCATTATATGTAGTCTGAGAAAGATTGGGGACAATGCTATTCTATCTCCAGCAACTAACTCCCTGAAAAATTATGTCTCAAGCTGAATTATCCTATCAAAAGCACTTACTCCACACAGCAGAATCACCTTTCTGGGTAGCAAGATTTTTGTAGCTGTGTTACCAGGGAAGAGTTAGACAGAGGCCAGTAGGGGAAAACAAGACCCTAATTTGGATAGGATAGGCTTCTGTCCGATTCCCAAAGATTGACTCCTATGTCTATGAATGTGTAAGGTTTCAAGATTTTCAAAATTCTGTCAGACAAACCCTAGTCAGCTCCCAATGGAAGAACTTGAATGAAACTCTGTATATTGAACTGCTCAGAGTTTCTCCCAATCATGGTTCAACAGATGTTAATTCATGAGGCCACAACTTTCTCTTACATTACACTTTCTCTTGCATGTTACACTTAGACCATACTAAATCGGTGGAATGTTAAATGATGTTGAAGTTAGAACATGCCATGAGAAGTCGTACATTAAAGTTTAATGCATTTCTTGTCTTCACAGCTCTGACTTGCCACTAGAGGGCTGGCAATCAAAAGGACAGCTAGGAGCCAGGATACCCAGGGCACCTATGCATGTGACAGAGCTCTGCTCTGATACATGCTAATTAACCCATGATGGATCAGACTCAATTAATCAAATCTGCTGTGAGTCTGCTAAAGTGTGCTAATTAGCATGCTCCAGCAGCCTCTGTGTCACATGTATTCAGCATCCCTAGATTTCAAAATGGTAGCAGGAGCACTTTAACTAACACTCATTGAACAAGCAATAGTTAAAGTGCCCTGCCACTATTTTCAAATGTAGGATGTTGAATACATGTGATACTGCAGGTGCTTTGATTAGACTGGTTCTCAGAACTGTTCTAATTAAAGTGTTCCCCCACACCCCAAAGTACGTGTGTAGACACCACTGGGTTCTGTATCTGTTTGGGAAGTGAGGGGGGACTGGAAGCAGTGCATCCTGTGATGCTGGAGGGCTACAAATTGCTTATTTTATCTCCATGGAGGAGACCAAAGTTACCATTGGCAGATCTAGTATTTTGAAAAAGGGAGTTCAGGTGGTGCATCACCCCATATAGCACAAAACACATATTTTTCACCAGTTACAGAGGAAGTAGAAGGTTTAGTAATATGCTAAAGGATTAATACTATGTTAAGATCAAAGCAAAAACAAATATAAATGTTTGGGATATGTGCTAATTTTCTAGATTACATATTTCGTTTAAACAAAACACAACAAACTAGGCAAAAAAAGAGTCAACATAGTCAAACAATACTGTGTCATTAGTCCTGTAATTATTATAGTTAAATGTACATCTCTTCTTCAGTTTCATAAAACAAACTGTAGCTTTCTTGAGTGGCTTAATACTTTGCTATCAGTCATTTCTACACTTCAGTAAATATTACTACACCTGACTTTAGGTTTTTAGCTAGACCTAAAAACAGTCAACAGAAGAGAGGCATTATGAGAAATAACTAACATAAAGGAAGTGCAGACAGATAGTTTGAATAGTGGAGCATGGAGACAAGTACAAAGGGTAAATAACCATTGACACCTGTGGTGTGGAGGGAGATCAGCAAGATTCAGAGAGATGGTAATGAATCATGAAGTCAATTGGAGCTCTCAGAGTTGTCTGAATAGAAATCCCATTGGTCATCCTAGGCAGTTAGCTTTAGAAATTGGGTGAAGCAGGAATCAAAGAGGTGGGAGGTGGGTGCAGCTGCATTACTGCATCCCCTCTGGATCTACCCCTGGAAGTTACCCTAACACAAGCTAGGTAGCCCAGCCCAGAGTTTCATAGATTTCATAGACATCAGGGCTGGAAGGGACCTCGGAAGATCATCGAGTCCAGCCCCCCGCCCAAAGGGCAGGAAGTCAGCTGGGGTCATAGGATCCCAGCAAGATAAGCATCCAGTTTCATCTTGAAGGTGTTCAATGAAGGCGCTTGAACCACCTCCGGTAGCAGGCTGTTCCAGACCTTGGGGACTCGGACAGTAAAGAAGTTCTTCCTTATGTCCAGCCTGAAACGATCTTGAAGTAGTTTGTGACCATTCGACCTCGTCATCCCTTGGGGCGCTCTGGTGAACAAACGTTCCCCCAGATGCTGGTGGTCACCCCTGATAAACTTGTAGGAGGCCATCAGATCACCCCTGAGCCTGCGCTTTTTCAGGCTAAAGAACCCCAGGGCTCTCAGCCTGTCATCGTAGGGTCTGCTTCCCTGACCTCTGATCATGTGCGTGGCTCTTCTCTGGACTCTCTCAAGCTTCTCCACATCCTTTTTGAATTGTGGAGCCCAAAACTGGACACAGTACTCCAGCTGCGGCCTCACTAAGGCCGAGTACAGGGGGAGAATGACGTCCCGGGATTTGCCTGAGAAGCATCTATGGATGCAAGCCAGCGTTTTGGTCGCTTTAGGTTGCAGTATAGACAAGCCTTTAAGTTGTCAAATTTCGTTTTAAAGATAGCCCCAACTCTCCATACGCAGGAATGGCGGGGGAACCACAACAACACTTTAATATATGGTTGTTAGTAATACTTCTGACATTACTCAAGAATTTTGAGGAATCACCACTCTTCTCATTTACTGGGTAAAAAACCCCCCAAAAACAAAGTTGTAAATGGCATATGGAAGAAGTCTTGTATTTCCCATCCCCCAATTTCAAATTGGCTTTATCCATCATTCTGTAAAAACAGCAGGACTATATTTTCAACATGCTTTGGAAACATTAACACACTGGAGTTTATGGAACAAACCCTCTGAGGATGTAAGTCTGCAGGACTTCATTGCTTTCTGTTAAGGGCTAGGTATTAGTAACAATAATAGTGCCTCTTGGTGGAAGATAAGATAAGAATAAAAAACAGAAGTCAGCATTTACTAGGAATATGCAGCTTGAGACTGATTCCTGTAAAGATCTTGTTTTCAGTATGAAAGGCAGAGAAATGAATCACACAAAATACAGCTGAAAATATCTGCTAAATTCCCATTTGGAATTAGCAATAAACCTTTGATCATTAATGGCACTTGAGTTTTAAGAGACAAAACTAAGTCTTGTTATTAGTACAAATAAGAAGCTATAAAGAGGAGAGCAATTAAAGATGCCCCAGGGAGATAGATAGAGGCCATTGGATTTAGTTAGTGCTCTGAAAATAGAAAGAACTGATCCTTTCCTGCATTAAATACATATTAAACAGTAGTCACCTGAAGGAAGGCTACTCATGTTAGGCCTGCAATTACATACAATCCACACAACTGAAATGTTCCTTTATTTCTATTGTTGAAAAATATTTATATCATAAAGAGGGAAGAAGGACGGGGTATCTGAAGTTATTTGCAGTGCAAGAAGGACTTCTTCAGTGCTTATGTTTCCTGAATCAACAGCTTTTTCATTCCCTGCATGTAAGGTCAGTTCAACGTTGCAACACACTTTTAGGCACTCGTTTGTGAGATGCATAGGTATTAAGGCAGCTTTAGTCTGCCTTAAATTTTATTTTATTAACCCCAAACTGTTTTGACTCTGATTCATGTGAATGAATCAGGATCTTCCACTGATTGATGGATACAGCTGGTCCACCCTCCTATGACTAGAGCAGTGGAAGTGGATAGTAAAAATAGGTGGGAGGTAGGACTGATCCTCTGCCCTGGGAATCCCTGGCTGCTTTAAAAAGCCCCTGTAGAGCCAATGACATTGGATAGGATTTTAGCTTGCTGTAAAACTTTTCAGGGACCAGAGAAGCAGAGCATGACATGGCAGCTCTGCGCCCTGGACAGTGGCAGCACACAGAGCTGTGCTAGGTGCCATGCTGCTGGCAGCAGCTGCAGGGCCAGATTCCAGCTGAAACAATGGCTATCTTTGTGCACCCTAACCCAGCCTCCAAGGATGCCACCTTGGTGTGGAGCAGGTCAGCCCGTCTGGCTGAGAAGAGCCTCCTCCCTAGGGGAGAGAGGTGGAGGCCATCTCTTCCCAGCAGCTCGCTGCGTCTCTCGCCAAAGAGCGGGCTGTGGTCATGAAAGCCAAAGCCTTCCTGACGACACCAGCACTGCAGTCTTTGGTTGACCACATAGATCCTCCTGTCCCTTCTCAGCCCATAGCCTGAGACTGGGAGGATTGACGAGAACACCACCTGTGCCCCCAGACCCTTAAGCCCCGCTCCCAAATCCCTGTAGCACCCCATGATCTGTCTGGGAGTGCTCCGAGCAGTGTCATTGGTGCCCACATGAATAAGGAGCATGGGATAGTGGTCTGTGGGTTTAAGGAGCTTTGGGATCCTCTCCGTAATGTCCCGGATGCGGGCCCCTGGGAAGCAGCAGACTTGCCGGGCTAAGGGGTCGGGGTGGCAGATTGGCCCCTCAGTCCCCCTCAGGAGGGAGTCTCCCACAACAAACACCTTACATTTTGTCTTGGGGAGAGCAGGGGTGGTAGCTGCAGTTGGGACCATGTTGCCTGTGGGGGCCGGCAACTCAGCAGGCTCTGAGTTAACCATTGCTTGAAGTAGAATAACTTTGAGATGCTCAGAGGGCACCTAGCAGGAGTTAATGAGCTTTAATAAGTGGATGCTCATTAGTATTGTTTAAGTGTAACATGCAAGTTCACCTTTACTACCTGCAATTCAGCCTCCCACATCTCCCCTCCCAAAAAAAGTTTAGCAAGTAGGAAGGTTGGCAGGTTGCCTGAAGGAAAATAGACAAAATGTCCTCTATGGAATGCATGGAGATTTCTGAATAGTCCAGATAATCTTGTGCAATTGTATTGGAAACCCCACCCCCCCCAAAAAAAAACTTTTGATACATGTTTTTGTTTGCAGTTCTGTCAGCTTTGATCTGAACAGCTTCTTATTTATCACTAAGGCTGATTCTCATCTTGCTTAATCAGGTTTATACCACTTATACCATGTAAAAAGATTCTTAAAGCAGGAATCAATTTCATTATCTCTCACTTTAACATCACTTTGTACTGCCAGCGTGTTATATAAATGAGAATTAGAGGTCAAATCCAGTAAAGCACTTTGTTACCTGCAATTTGGGCTATGCGATCTGTAAATTTTAGGCATTTGGCCTCCAGAGTAGAGTCTGAAACCCCGAGTTAAGCACCCATGCTCCCTATTCATTATATGGGGAGAGTCAGGATCTTCAGAAGAGTAGTCCTAAAAGCCAGCATGCTAAGTGAAGAAGGTGCTTATAGCTCATCAGTGAAATAATCTAGATACAAAGGTGTTTATAAAGCTTAGACACTTGAATAAGGGCTGCAAGGTTCCTATTCACTTGGTGTCCAGAGTCTGGAACATATCCCTAGGGGTAGGCAATTGTGGCTGCATCTACACAAGACACTGACTGCATAGCAGGTAGTTACTGCTCTGCAGTAGTGTCACATGGCACGAAGCATGGCACAATGCCACTGTGTGATAGTAATGAGTTACCGTGCAGTAGTAACGAGCTATTGTGCAGTCAGCGCTGCACAGTCAGTGTCACTAAAAAGCTGTTTGGGAACGCTACGTCATAGTAACTCTGGTTACGGCACAGTCAGTTAGTACTTGTGTATGCATGTAGACATCGCCACTGTGCTTTTTGTTTTTTAAGAGCTGACCAGGACTCATTCTTTTCAAACTGAAGCTGCAAGTAGTAGAAGACAATGTCGTGGAAGTAGTGGAAGAGCTTTAACATAATGTGTGGAGGCTAATCTATCCCAAACTATGGCTGATGGGTAAGGTACTTCCCTAGGAGGTAGAGATGTAGATTTGGACCCATCAATATGACTAGGGCCTGGAACCATGTTTCTCTCTTATTGAATGAATGTTTTAATGACTAGGCCAGGGATGTCCAATTTCTGAGTGGCTGGAGGTTGCACGTCCCCAGGACCCCATAATGCCCCCATGCCCCTTTGTCACATGTTAGGCACCCTTCTGCTTCCCCTCACCCCCTTGGCTGACTGCACTGTGCCATTAACCCCAGAACCCTATCAAGCCCTCTGCCCAGAGTCTCCCTTGGCCCTTCAGCTGTTTCTTTTGTTTTGCTTTTTTTTTTTTTAAATATACACATAAATGTGAGCATTACTGCTTATCATTTTGTGTTAGGAACACTTGAAACAGAGTCACCCCATTGGGCCCCCAAGGAACATAGTTGCCATTGTGGCTAGATTTGGAAACCAAAGGGATTTAGGCTAGAACTAAACAACTACTTGCTTAGGCTAAGTGGAATTACACAAGGTTTAGAGCACTGTAACAAAATAGTTTTTCTTGTACTTTTTTGTGTAAATCCACTGAACATATAGGACTGGTACAGTATACTGAAGTATAAGTAGTCTGTAGTCTATAGCAATCATTCCTTTTTATTGTTAATTGAGGTTTTCTTTCATTTAAGTTATCTATAACATATAATTAGAGATTGCTGTAAGGCAGCAATTCATCTTGTAGGCGCCTGACATTTCTAAACTTTTGTGAGTTATAGTGTCAGCTGAATCCCTTGAATGAATTACTGCCTTAAACCACCTCTGTAGTTCAGAGAATGATTTTATAAATGCAGAAACCTTTACTTCTTGGCAACCTTTGGTGGCATTTGAAATGTCTTTGTCTCTGGGCACTTTAAACTAATGTTTCATTAGTTGTTAAAATAGGGTAAGGTCTGTGCTCTTTATTGATTGCCAAATAAATCGTGGTGAGGCATTTTTTTTCCCTCCCTGGTACGTCACCTTTTCTTGTTTGTTTCTTTCCAGTCTGTATCTTTAGAGCATATTCTAGAGGTTTTTGTTATTAGAAATGAATATTATTGCCCTGGCTGCTCTCACATTGTTTTTTCCTGCGTATTGCATTTTGATTTTTCAATACTGCTTTTAGTTGTGCCATTAGCCAAGCTTGACTAAATGTAATTTCTTTTGACAGTAAAACTACAGGTAAGAATTTTGGTAATATAATTGTAATGCTAATACTTACACAAGTTAGATTGCTGCATTATAGTTGCTAATAAAAATGTGTTGAAGTGTTGTGAAAACACCTCAAAGACTCATTGCAGTCTAAGCTTGATAAACTTTATTTCTAGATAAAGGAGGTTTACAATACTGTATCCGTCATGCAGGCAGTAAATGAGGTGCTCTGCCAAGGGTGAGTATGATTCCAGGCAAGATCTGCAGCACTCTCTCTTCTTTTCTTCATTTCAGTTTCATTAACTATTGTGGAGATCAATCTTCTTTACCTAGTGCATTTCTAATCACATTTGTGCCAGATGAGAACTCATTAGCATCTGTAAGTGGCACAGACAAAGCAATAAGGTTTCTGCTCCTTTGTATATTAAGTAACTTTAAAGAAGGATATTGCCACAAGTTTCATTTTGAATTCATATATAGAAATTTTATATATAGAAACCATGGCTATATCTGAAGTTAAACTTGGGGCCTTACTCATATATTAATCTAATTTAGCCTCTTCTCTGTTATTGAATGATCTTCCATAAAATTTGCTTTTTACAACTTTTACAAAATGGAACATGAATACAATTCTAGCCTATTTATTATTTTGAACCTCTTAATACAACCAAATATGGACTCTCTGATATTCATTTTAGGCCAGAATCTGATACCTTTTCTCCTGATAAATAAGTAGAACTGTAGGGCACCTATACACGTACATTGAGGCTGCTCCGACATGCTGTAATTACAATGCATCAGAGCAGACTTGATTAGTAGAGTCTGCTGTAGTGTGGCAAATACTGTGCTCCAGCAGACTCCAGCATCAGGTGTATTAGCATCTCCATGCTGAAAAATGGTGGCGAGGGCACTTTAACTAAAGCTTGTTCGATGCTGCTACAAGTGATGCTCCAAGTGCTTTAATTAGAGCGGCTTTCAGAACTGCTCTAATTAAAGCTCACCACCACCCCCCCCCCAGCCTTCCAGAACACATGTATAAACACCCTATAAAGAATACCCTTGAAATCAATTGTAACAGGTTGAGGGTGTTCATAGTATTGCGCTGTCTCATTGAGAATAAGGGTAATAAGGAGAATCTGATTTTGCAAGACTGTAGACTCTTTTGGAGAATAACCATGAATTTTATGCTCTGAATCCTCAGAGACAGGCACCTAACTCCAGCTGAAGTCAATGGAAATGAGTTGCTTAGCTTTGAAAATCTGGACCCTTATGCTAGTTAAGTGCCTAGTGTACATCTTTAATCCCTGATTGGAATCAGGACCATTGAGTAGTGTTCTCATTTAAATATATAAGGATTGTTCAAATTAATCACTGTGAAATGTATCTGCTTCCAGACTTGACTGAATTTTTTAGAACTGTGAGGAGGGAATGAGTTGTGAAGGCAGATAAACAAGTACTTGTGCACAAACAAAAGCTCATATGTGTTATAAGACTTTTCCTTTTGGCAAGCTTTCTTACAAAACAAAACTAATCACTTGTATACTGTTCACAGAAAACTAAAAGAGATCTTTAATACTGTCAAAGCAAATCTACTGGGTTTCTTCCTTCCACTAATGTTGTTAAAGGGTTAATATATACATACATCTTTAGTCTGCTAAAAATAATACTCTTTACATTTACCAAACCTGCATCTTCACTTCATTCAAACAGTTCCCAAGAAATCACTAATGAAGATGCTGCCTCACCTACAAAAATGGCTGTGACTAACATTTAAAAAATGTTGCAATATTTGAATCATTAAGAGCAAGTTTGATTTATATGGCCATGTGATGTTATCTTTCATGGAATTTATAAAGATTTTTTCTAATTGTGCAAGTCATGTGAGCTCTTATTCACATAGAATACATATACATATCAGTGACTGATCCTGGTCCTAGAAGAAATTGCATTGTTCCTGTAGTGTGAAACATTTGCTAACCAATATGGAATTTCCTCAATAATAGTTGAACTAAAAAACATAATAAATGTTTTCTCCTGATTGCTTATTGCCATTATCTGTGTTAAGCAATTGGTCAACTACCTAGTCCTTATCATCAGCCATATGAATGCATACTTAGAACCTCAGGTCATTTAATTAAACACACAAGTATATATAATTTTGAGTTCTTCAGCCAAGTGATTAGCTCATAAGAATGAATGCAATATGCTATAAGCATGTTTATATTATTAAGGATGGATCAATATGCACAGTAACCACGTAATATGTAAATTGAGAAACTCTTTGCTCTAAAACTGTCGGAGGAAATAATATTGCCCTATGTTAAATACTGTTGTAGTTTCAGTGCAGGAAATTGCAGTTTCCACAATGCTCAGTGACATTAAAATGATGCTGTCTTTTGCTATAGAACTGAAATAGGGAAATGCAAATAGCACATGAGATGATCCAAATGAATTGTTGGGCTCACCACCTACAGGCTCTCCTGCAAGCCACTAACCTTCAAGAGACATCCATTTCTGCCCTTGAAAATACTTGCCAGCTCAAGTCATCAGGGTTATGATCTTTTGCACTGCAGCATAATTTACCTAATAACAAGTCAAGTTAAAATCTGCGTAGGTGGCTATTTAAACAGTAACAAACTTATTGATGAATCACAGTTCACTGATTCCAACTAAATAAAGCTTAAGTATAACCTTTAAAACAAACACTAAAGATGTGGTCCATATTCAACTATGAGATCACCTCCAAATGTCACTCTTATCACCCCTGAAAGACTAAAAACCTCAATTTATATAAATGGAAATAAAATATCAAATATAAAGATGAAGTTAGAAGGCAGCTATCACCTTATTAAACTGCCAATCTGGTATGTCAAACAACTGAAGCCTGATAGGCTGCACAGCACAAACCCAGTTTCCACAAAATAATACCAAACACTAATAAAATCCATATTTGTAATTCTGACTGAGGAAACAACTTGCTTAAAAGCCTTGGTGATTGCATTAACTTCCATGCCAAGCAACTGAAAAGGAAGGCAAGATACTACAAAATATAACAGGTAAGGCTGGTTGCAAACAAACTTTAATGGAATCAATTTCTATTGGAAAATAAAGTCCCATCAAATCAAAATGCTTTGCAGAATAGGGCTGATTGTACTGAAACTGCTTCAGGGAAAATCTGGAAAATATGTTCCTGTTATGTTGAAATAAGATATTAGCAGATCAAAACACAGAAGAGGACATATCAGCCCAGAAAACATTTTGAGAGATGTACTTGAATGTCTTCCCAACACTTATGACCCATACATGAGGTTTTCTTTGTGCATTCATATATATCCATCTCAATATGTTTGATACCTCTCCGGATAAGCAGTTAAATAGTGTCCATAATATCTTATTTAGTATCTCTCTCTCTCTCAAGCATTTTAGTGATTTTAGTTCACTGAATTACAGGTTCAGATTATATACTGAAAAGTCAAGCTTTTCAGTAGTGTTTTAATAAAGTAATTTTATTTCATGTCTTCAAAATCTACTTTATGTCAGTGACAAAAGCTATCATGTGGAAAACAGGATTTTTTGGTTAATTTTCTACATGGTGAAAGATTAGCATTATTACAAGAAAAAAGAGACATTGAAATCAAACAGCAGCAAATTTAAAGTCACTTAAAATCCTTTTTGTTTACATAGTAACAAATATCTTATGGAACTTATTTGCATAGGATATCATAGGGAATAAGAACCATGTCCATTCTGGCCTTGTAAACTCCTCAATTCAGATTATAGTATACCTAGTACACCTCACCTCAGACAGGCAGACCAAAGCAACAGGTTTAAGCATCTAGGCTCAATATACAGTCAGTATAGAGAATTAAGTCCACCTGAAAGGCAATTTAGAGCGGACAACAAGGTAGCAAGCACCTAGAGCTAGGAAATATTAGGTACTCAGTTAATTGAGACTGCTGGAGTGTGGCAATTGGTGGGCTCCAGCAGCCTCTAGCGTCACATGTATCAGTGCCCCGTGCTGAAAAATGGTGACAGGGTGCTTTAAACTAAAGCTCGTTTGATGAGCTTTAGTTTAAAGTGCCCCACCATCATTTTTCAGTGCAGGGATGCTGATACATGTGATGCTCCAGGCACTTTTAATTAGCATGGCTCTCAGAGCTGCACTAATTAAAGCATCCCTCCCATGCCTCACAGAGCACATGTATAAGTGCTCCATGAGCCTAAAGAAAAGAAGGCATGAGAAGTACAAAAGAAGAACCCCAAACTTCAAAAGGACAGATGTCAACCATTCAGAGAAACAGCATGTTAGGATGCATGCAGCTCTTTGTCACACCTGGTCTATGTTCATATGGCTTACTTTAAGCTGCCTAAAAGTAGACTGAGAGTGGTGCATACTGCCATTTGCTGCACCTAGGAGCCATTCAGGGAAATCAATTTAATTGGGGCTTGGGGAGAGTGGGTTAAATCAGGAGGGTGTGGCAGGTCTGCCTGGGACATGGGGAAGAATGGGGTAGGGAGGGTCAGGGGCAAAAATAGCCCAGTCAGGGTCTTGGGAGTGGGAATATTTTTTTCCCAGGGCTGGGGTGAGTAACTGGGTTTTCCCAAGCCCAGGGCTGTGCTGTGAATTCATGTAGGCATTTGCAAAATTGTGTTAATCCTTCCTAGACCAGGTTAACCCAATCTCAATCTAGTTACTGTATCTCCTCAGATGAAATAAAGTACATCAGGCATGCCATTTTTTGGGTAACTTAAGCCCTCTGAATGCCTGTACCTTGGGTGTTTAGATGGTGTAATGCCTGTATGCACTCTTAAGTGCCATGACTATAATGAATTAAAAGAAAAAAAAGGAGGAGTTGAAGAAAACAGGTAAGTTCCTAAAGGAAATTATATCTGTTCCAAATCAAAGACAAAAATAATCACAATAAACAGCTGCAGAAGGAGCTCTTTACCTACCTGAAAAACAAGCTAGAGAAAGGCAGAAGAGGAAGGGTGTGTAATTATGGAAGTATGTATAGGAATAAGATAAGCGTGTTGGGGGAAAATAAAGAAAGCAAAGTGGGGAAGGGAGGATAACTCAAGTTACAACAAGCAAGAGGAGAAAAAAATGACAAGTGTGTCGGCCGGAGAAGAAAGAGCAAGGAAACCATGGTCTCATTGGAAAATAGAGAAGGTATAAAAAAGAAAGATGCAAAGGTAGCAGACCTCTTAATTTGTTCCAGTCTTGGCAAAGAAAATAAGCTGTGATCAGATAAGTAGAAAAAAATAGTTCTTCTAGTAATATTTTGATATGGCCTCACATTTAATTCTTAAAAGGTATCTGTAGATGTGTGGGCCAGACAGAATTAACATTAAGTAGGTACATGGTTGGTTGATTACCTGAAAGCAAAGCATACAAGTAATTGAATGAATGTCCAGCTGGCATCTCAAATAGGATACTACGGGGCTCTGTTCTGGGTCTGGTGCTTTAAACATTTGTATTATTGACTAGGATACAGGGAGGGAGATCTGATAAGGTCTGCAGACAAAAAAAAAGGAAAATTTTCAAATGCTTTGGAGGAGGATAAAAAATCAAAAGGTGTTATGATCAATTAGATAACTGTCTGTAGATAACAAAAAGGAATTTAACAGACATACGAAATGCCCCAGAATGGAAAGAAACAAACAAGTAAATACATAATGGATGGGTGATAACTCACTTGGCAAAAGGTCTTTTGAGAAGGACAGAGGGATATGGTAGTTCACAAGTTCAACATGAGACAAAATATGAATCAGTCCCAAAAAAACAAATGAAATTCTGTGTTTTATTTGTAGAATTTTGTCTGCAAAATAAGGGATGTACTAGTATCCTTCTACTCAGCACAAGTTAGGCCTCATAGATGATGCTATTTAGAAAATTTTCTACTCATATTTTAAGAAGGACATGGAGTAAGAAGAAGAAAGGAAAATAAAGTGAGTAGAACACAAACTGTATGAGAAAAGGTTGAAAGAATTAGGTATGTTTAGTTTGGGGAAAAAGAAGATTAAGGCAGTTTTCAAATATTTGAAAGGCTGAAATAAAAATGATGAAAAATCATTTTCCCTTCCCCCAAAGGCTAGGGCATGAGACAATGGCTTTAAAGTAAAGCAAAAGAGATTTAGAACAAATCTTGGGGAAAATATGCTTAACTATAAAAATATGCTGCCTGGGGAAATTTTGGAATTTCTTTCATTGTAGGTTTTCAGGAAGAAACTGCATTTGCTTCTATCTGGAAAGGTTTAAGAATAGCAAACTCTGCATGTGCTTGAGGGATTAGAATAGATGATCAGTGAGGCACCTTTTCAGCCCTAAGATTTTATAAACATCTTAGAATTGTTTACATCCACACACAGTTCTAACAACACCATCTTTGCATTCTGTATTTTTCAAATGAGAGTGAGTTTGTATTGAACTCAGTGTGGTCAGTGTGCCTAGGCATGCTCTGTGGGTATTTAATGGGTTTTAGACAATATTTAGATGCCTTCCCAGCTGCATTCTGGATTGCAGCACAACATAAGTAGTAATCATGCATCTAGCTGTCTGAATTGGATTTCTTCTGAACATTTAGAGCAGCTTAAGTCTAGGAGTCCTGGAATTCAGGCCAAAATGCAGGAATCAAAAGGATTTCATTGAAGAGGGAGCGGAATTGATTTGGATCACTGTTTGTGACTGTGGTGCCTAAATTCTGCCTAACTCTTATTTAGGTATGTCCATTTGCATGTCACTTAACAGGATGAAAAATTGAACAGGATTCCAAAAGAAGTCAAACACACATATGGACAATAAGAGCAAATGACTTTTTTTTTTTACATAGAATTTCTCTCTGTTGTAGAAGGGATATAAACACTTACGTTTCAAGCCATAAACCATCTTCCCAGCAGGCGTGTCTACATGTGCATATTTAATGTGCATTAGCCCAATTTAAGGCATATTAAGGGTGCACATCTACACATACATACCCTTAATACACCTTAAAATGGCGAATTTAGGTTTTTCAAGCCTAAATTTGATACCTGGATAAAACAGGTATCAAATGTATATGTGAATAGATATGTCACATTAGCAAATGTATAGACACACTAACGCACATGAATGCAGTATGTGTCTATTGACTTGGGAATAACTTTAGTCCCATGTTGGTCTGCACACCCACATTAATGCACCTTAGCGCATGCATGTGTAGATGCATGCCTAAATTACTTTAATGTGCATTAGGCTAGTGTGAATTAAGTTTAGGCACACATAAAAGCATATGTAGACATGCCCAGTGATTAGCTAGAACTTCCCTACTGGGCACTTTACTGTATAACTGTAGGGGGTTTTATGCTTTCCACTACACAACTGGAACTGGCTATTACCAAAGTCAGGATTTAGTGCCTTGTGCAATAATTCCTTATATTTCTAAGAGGCCTTCAGTACTAAATCTGACCACTGTAATCTTTTAACTTCATGGTGGGACAGCAAGATTTATGTTCAGCAAGTTTTCTTTCTTTTTTTTTAGCCTCAGAAATGAAATGTACATGATTATCAGACAGTGTGCACAGAACTAGCTGTATTTCTTTGAGTGACTTCTGTCATTACATATTCCATCTGTTCCAGTGAATTCTATAGAATTATACAGGACTGAAAATACAACACCAGACGGTGGTCAACTTGGCATTTAGGTTTGCAAAGCATATGATGGCTTACTATTTCCAATGTTTCTTCTATCACTTTATATCACAAAGTGAGTCATTTGCTTATTTTCCATTTCCTGTGCACATGGGTTGAGGTATAAGTCATGAAATAATGAATGTTAGGTCCACATCAGTACATATCCATTGAGTAGTACATCTGAGTCATCGTGATTTTTCTTATTCCCTTTTCTGTCATATTTCTTTAGAACGTGCTTTAGGATTCCTTCAGATGTAATAGTGTGGTAGGAAGTTCTGCACATTTATGTGGTGGGGGTTTTTTGTTTGTTTTGTTCTGTCTTGGCATTGTTTGTTTGTTTGTTTGTTTTTCAATAAACTTTTTGAATCTGTGTTCCCAAGTGGTTAGCCTTCTTCACTTTGCTGGTGCCTCTTTCCACTAACAGTTGATTGCCTTCCAGTTGTGATCTGAATTCAGTGAGAGAAATGTACCTCTTGTATAATATATATATTTTTTCCTTTGAGCCTTTTCAAACTGTATTTGTCATTTTCAGAAATCCTCAGCCTCTTTCTTCTTCAGAGTCTTTAAATCTGAAGATTTTGTATTACAAATCACTTGTTAAAGTGTAAGTGATTAGACTGTCCATAGGACTACATTGCATTTAATGTTAGCACTCATGATATCAAATGCTATTGTTACTATGTATTAGCATTAAGATCCTATGCACAGCTTACTATTGCTTGAGGATATATTAGAGAAGTGTAAGTCAAGGTTAAGTAAAAGTAAACATAGAAAACAGCAGCATGATTAGAAGGTAGCGACCTTAGTTTGCAGAAGAACTTAGATTGAGTCTGAATGAGCCGCTCATACTAAGGACTTTGACTCTATTGAGCAGTCCTATAAATCACTCTGTGTGACAGCACCTTTACTTGATAAGTAGTGATGAGGCACCTGGGGAAGCTAAACCAAAAATCTTGTCTGGAAGACCAGACTGTCTGGGTCCTCCAAGGTGCTCTCTGAACAAGAATGAAGAAAAAGCAATGGGATAAAGGCAGCTTTATATAATCTTTGTGACTCCTGATTTTAGCATTGACCAGTTGTGCCCATACGAACCTTCATTTTCCTAGGAAATCCTCTTATGCTTTAGACCTGGAATGGCTACATAAGGGATACTGAAGCAGTGCCAGCTTTCTTACTGCTATGCAGTACTGTAACTGAAGAGGGGTGACCAGGACAACAGTCCCAGATGCTGCCTTTGTGAAGGGATGCTGCAGCAGTGGCTAACTGTAGCAGCCTGTGCTGACCTATGTGTTGCATGCGTCCCCAACGCAGAGCTGGCCTGCTACTCCTACACTCTTTTGCAGAGTTGTAGCAGCACAGAGGAACTATGGGGGAGCAGGTTATGACTTGGAGTCCCCTGACAGACATTAGTAAAAGCACAATGGGATCTGATATGGGTTCCCAACAATTGCACTTTCTGCCATGAAACACATGCATGGCAGGAGGCACAATTGTGGGATTGCACAACAGATCCCATCACACCATATTTCTGGTGTAGAGACAGACTGATCCTAAGCGTCCTTTGCTGAACCAGCAAGTAGCAAGCTTCTCTCCCTGTGCTCCTCCACAATCATCTGACCAGGGCTTCTAGCTGGCCTCTGATGAGATGATGGGGCTTCCAGTCATGGGAGCATATGGTGTGCTGTCTTGGTTGGGAGCCCCAAGTAGCTGAGGGGCACTTCCAGCCTCTGAATCACACAGAAGTCTTGAAAGGCACTCATGTGCTTCAGAGGCTGGGCACTAGCCACACATTCAATTAAAGGCATGATAAGGGCAGCCACAAAGTTGTTATGTATAGTTGGTGTTAATAACTTTGTGGCTTATTCCTTGTTTTATCACACCATTGATTAAACATGTGGCCAGGTAACTACTTAAGATACGATTAACAAGCTAATCACATCTTAATCATAATGTCTGTGCATCTTGAGGAGCTTGTCTCCTGTTCCACTCATCAGAATTTCAGTTACTTTTGTCCCTTTCATTTTGCTCAAGCCATACTTTTTTTATCCATCAGTCATATGGACAGAGGGGACAGCTAAATACTAACTAGTTCCAGGCCTATACTCTGCTGCTTTCCATCCTTCCTTTCCTCAAGATCCTGAACTCAGTCATCTCATAGTCATTGCTGCCCAAGTTGCCATCCACTTCTACATCCCCCACCAATTCTTCCCAGTTTGTGAGTAGCAGGTCAAGAAGAGCATGGCCCCTAGTTGGCCTCTCCAACACTTGCACCAGGAAGTTGTCCCTAACACACTCCAAAACCTTTCTAGATTGCTTGTGCATTGCTGCATTGCTCTTCCTGCAAATCTCAGGGTGACTGAAGTCCCCCATGAGAACCAGGGCCTGTAATTGGGAAACTTCCACCAGCTGTTTGAAGAAAGGCTCATCTACCTCATCCTCCTGGTCTGGTGGTCTATAGCAGACACCTTCTATAACATCATCCTTGTTGCTCTCCCCTCTGAACCTAACCCAGGGACTTTCAACAGGTCTATCTCCAGTTTTTATACCAGAGCTTTAAGCTCCAGCTCTTTTACATAAACAGTAACTTGCCCTCCTCTCCTGCCTTTCCTTTCTGAACAGTTTATATCCACCCATGATAGTACTCCTGCCATACAGGCTATCCCACCAAGTCTCTGTTATTCCAATGACATCATAGCTCTGTGACTGAGACGACACAGGAGCTTCCAGTTCTTCCTGCTTCTTTTCCAGGCTCTGTGTATTCATGTACAGATACCTGAGGTAAGAAGCTTATTGCCCTACTTTCTCAGAAAGAATGAAGAGACCTCCCCTATTGCTTCCTTCTGCTTGTGTTTCCTCCAGGTCACCTGCTCCCACACTTACCTCAGGGCTTTGGTGTCCACCACTTGGCAAACCTAGTTGAAAGCCCTTCTTCTCACTATGTTAACAAGTCTTTCTGTGAAGGTGCTTTTTCCTCTCTTCATCAGGTGGATCCCATCTCTTCTCAGCAGTCCTTCTTCTTGGAACAATACTCCATGGTCAAAGAAGCTGAAGCCCTGCTGGTGACACCATATGAGCAGCCATGCACTGATCTGTAAGATGTGTCCACTCCTGCCCAGACCCTTCCCCTTGACCAGAAGGATCAAGGAGAACACCACCTGAGCCCATGTGTCCTTTCCCCTTGCACCCAGAGTTATGCAGACACTTTTGATTTGCTCAGGGGCCACCTGGAAGTGTCATGGGCCACTACTGGATGAGCATCACAGGGTTGTAGTCAGAGGGCCAGCCATGAATGGCACATGCCCCCCGGTGGCTGACGGGGCACGGTGGCGGCAGGAGCATGGTAGCAATAAGCAGGGAGCTCCTGCAGATGCCACCGGCACTGTCAGCAGCAGGTGCGGGGGGTGGTGAGCACTGACCAGGGGTCGTCAACCACACACAGACGCCGCCAGCAGCATCGCCCACCGCCAGCAGCATCGCCCACCTTTTTGTAGGGGGTGCACTGCCACGCTCAGGGGGTGAACGTGCATCCACATGCACCCCCTACGCATCGCCCCTGGGGGCAGCTGAGTGTTGGTATGCCATCTACAATATCTTAGATCTAGAGCAGCAGATGTTCTGAGACAACAGGTCAGGCCAGCAATGGATGCCTCCATCCCCCACAGAAGGACGTCACCAATTACTACCATCCTGATGAATAATTATGTCTGTTTTGAATGGTTCATAGAATAGCTGTTCCTGTCCTCTTGGAGCCTGAAAGACAGTGGGACAAGAGGGGAGGAAATTGATATCATGGCTCTACCCTTGCACATAGCAGCTGACTACCTGCACATATTATGTAATTTGCATTTCATAATGGCATCACAGACGGCAGATTATCTTCCCATGCTTCCCCAACACAATCCAGTACTGATCCTAAATGACTCCATATAATTGTAAACTAATAATATGCAAAGCTCTTTTGAGTGAGTACTAGACCTGGTTTGAATCATTGTCATTGAATAATTTATTTGAACAACAGTACAATATTTGTTTGAATTTTTTTCTGAGTGTATATTTTCACTTACGATATTATTGAGCTACATGAACAATTTTAAACATATGCATTATATCAATTGTTCTATGCATCTTTATTTTATAATTTGTATCATTCTCCACCCCATGCTACTGATTACCCACATATTTTCTAGTTTCTTACTGTGGTTGCAGATAGAACTAAAGCTGTATCCTAAGCAACCTACTAGTTGAAAAGATTCTGAGGGATACAAGAAGTCAAGACATCCTCCAAGAAGGAGGATTAAGAATACAGTGTGCGGGGTGGGGGGAGGGATTCTTGTATGTATGTTTTTATGTATTTTATGTGCTTGTTTGTTCATCCTGTAGTAGTGATCAGTCAGATACCAGGGCATAGGGAATAACAGAAAAATATAATTCAAATACAGCTCTGTAACAGAATATGGTGTGAAATATCTTCCTTTTTTGAAAAAGCCCTGAATTTGAAATGTCTTTAAATATACCTTATTATGTGCCAGGTAATTAGTGTAATGTTGATTCAGGGGGGGTTTCATCTTAACTGGATTCTGGTTTTAAAACAAAGTTATCAGTAATCCAATGAACCAAATGAATACTATGACCTTGATGATGCATATGACCAATAGATTTGCAATTATGCACACAGTTGCCTGCAAAATAACTGCTTATATTTTAAAATCCATTAGATCAATTCTGAGTTTTCACTCAGGCTGTACACACTGGTTTTGCTACTATGAAAATTTAATTAAAAATATCCCAAATTTTCTTTCTAAGGAAGAGAGAGCCATTCTTTTGAAAGGACTAAAAGGTATGAACACAACTACATTAATAGCTGACAAGTAGCAATGTGCCAGATATTCAAGAAAAAAAAGTAGGTTAATCAGGCTTTATTATCTCATAATGGGCCACTACCCCACATTAATTTATGCTATTCAGGTCCTCATTCTATTTATTATCATACATACCTACTGGGATGTGGCATCAGACTTCCCCTTTCAACCTATTCCTAGTCCATTATTTAGTGCCTGCTCTTGTATGATGGCTAAATGGGTACTAGTAAAAGAAAGTTATTTCCCTAGTGGGTGCATCTACATGAGCAATTTATGTAAAGCAATAAACTCTGGAGCAGTTTGAGCCAGAGTAAACTACTCCCAGGTGCAGCACCTACATGTACTTACAAGATAGCAGAATAGCAGGATAGTACCCAGGGCTGGTAGGAGGCACAGCAGGGTCAACCCCAGGCTCCAGGTGGCAGCGTCAGGTGGCAGAGGGGCTGGCTGGGGCACAAAGGTTTTGGAAGTGTGAACCATATGGCTAAGCAGCAGGCAGGAGTCTGACCCCCACCTGGCTGGGCTGACCAGGCCCAATGTATGCCCACAGTCAGTGTCTACACATGCATTTAATTGCAGTAAATTACCCTGGTGAAAAATAGTACTGTCCTGGATAGTACTATCTTACTGACACATTAATTAGTTTACTGTGGCCTAATACTGTTGCACATGTAGACAGTGACACTTGATACCCCACAGATAATTAGTCTACTGTACAGGTGAGCACATGTGTAGACTCAGCTACTGTATCAGATTTTAAGATCCCTAACCCTGTTTTTCAGGTTCCTTAGGACTAAGGGGAAGTCTCGTAACTAATTCTGATGTGCTGGACAATATTTTCTAGTGAATAGTCACAACAGCTTTCACAGCAGTGAAGGTGTTAGTAGTTGACTTGCAATAATTGTTAGTGTAACTTCATTGCCATCTGCCTTTATTACATTAGTCCACACAACAAACTAGAGATGAGGCAGTCTCTTTTGCTGCTGTTTCATTGCTTGTTAGTTTTTCTTCCTTACTCAAGAGATCTATCAATTTTGTTTTGAAAGTGGATAAAAATGCTTAAATGAAAACCCATTTAAGATTGATGTGTTAGGGTAAGCATAACCTGATACATAGAATGAAGTGTTATGTGTTGTGGCATGGCTTGGGTACAGAAGGAGAGTGTATCCAGCTAGAGGTCACACACATGCTTCTGCTATTACTGTATTGGATATTCACTTTTAATTCAAAGATTAGCCTAGTTTTGGAATGTTATTGATTCCAGTATCATAACCAAAGTCTGATGAAATTACAGACCAGTATATTGCAGTTATCCATTTTTATTAGGTACAGGATTTAGTGATGATACAGATGAACTCCTTTGCAGGATAATTAATGGAAGACATATATTACACAAATTCATGTTAAGTTTTTTATATTAATTTAATTTTTCATTGCAAAAAAGATATTATTCAAATATGCTATAGTGTGTCAGCTATTAATAACACAGAGATGCTTGCTGAAGAAGACACACTAGGTAGGGACAGACATTCAAAAACTTGAGGTGGATTTGAACTAAGTTACATGGGTTTCTCTAAGTGGACTAGGTTAGTTTGGGACTGAACAGAACACAAGTTAATTCTTCGGGCGGGGGGGAGCAAGAAGGGAAGGATGCAGCTGCCCGCACTGGCCAAGGCCAGCAGGTTGGGTATGCTTGCTAGAGAATGCCAAGGTCAAGCAGAAGGTAGCAGCTGGCCATCCCTGATTGACCAGCATGGCCCCATGCCCCAGCCCTGCCTCCTGACAATGAAGAATTTCTCTAACTGCCCTTATTATTATTCTGAATTTGCCTAGTTTCAACTCCCAGCTATATTAAACACACTGTTATCAAAGTACTGTGTATGAAGTTAGTTTCATGAACACTAATTTCAGAACAAACAGAGCAAAGGATATTTAGAATGTCCAATATGTTTAAGGTATTATAAGTGGTTTCAAAGTGCTCCATTTGCATATTTGCTGCACTACAGGTATTTAACATGTTACTTTCATACAGCCTACCTCATATTCAATTTAATTCAAATGAAATTCCAGTCTACAGAATTTTATGTCATTCTATAATACTGCAAGTCATGCTTCCAGCTTTGTTGTGGACGTTGGCTTCTCAGTATTTATATTACCAAAGCCCCTAAACTAGAAGTAGAAAGTAATTTCCATTTGACATTACCTGAGGTATAATATAACCTTTTCCAGAAAAGATTTGCTTGAGTTAGGCTGTCTTGAGGTCCATACTATACATGATGGCATAGTTCTTCGGTTCATTTCTTTATAGTTAAAGCCAACGGCTCTTTACCGATTATTAAACTGATGTTTGCCCTTCAGTAACAGATTTCTGGGTCTCTGAAATGTGACAATAATAGTAGAATCAATTAATGATTCTGTTCAGGGCACCAAAAGCACTTCACCTATTTGCTCACTCAAGAAATATTTGGGAAAACATTTGCATTCAAAGGAAAACTTGCATATTTTGAGTTTATTGCCAATTCTGCTTTCATTGGCATTTAATCTAAAATTTTGCAGTAGCAATAAGCAACTTTTTGAAAACAAAAACTGCTTTCTCTCCCCACAACTTACCTATAAAAAGAAGAAAAAGCAAACCTGATAGAAAAGCTACAAGCAATTCCATTTTCTATGGCTATTTCCTCAGGAAAAACAGTTTTAAAATGAAAGAAAAAATTGTTAATATGGTCTCACACCAGCTTTATGGCTTTACTTGTTATGTAAATCTCTTGTTTCCTTTTATGGCTAGTGTGGTCTGTTGAATTGTCCATTAAGTAGTCCAATAGGTTTTTATCTTCCAGCAGTCACTGGTTATGACAGTTTAGCATTCTTTTTGTTGTTTTTGATGTGTACAGCTCCTATTCCATGTGAGACAATTCCCATCTGATATTATTAAAAGGCATTTATAAGTCAGCCAAGAGTGTTAGAAACTATGCAGATCCAGTGTCAATCGCCTATGTGCCTTATTTTCACTTAATAAGTAACTATTCTTTTTTAAACATTTTCTGTACCTCTATGGCTAAGGACAGAAATTACACATAAACCAGTATAAGTGATCAAAAACTGGTTCAAATCTGTAACACAACAGAAGTTCAGTGCCCATAAACTGTTTTCAAGATGGCCAAAACCAGTTTAAGATAAACCGGGATGCACATAATATCAGATCTAGCTGATTTAAGTTAAACTGGTTTATTGAACTTCTGTGCCAGATCCCCTCCAGATTCAAGCTAACTCACAGTCCCTTAGCATTCCAGGATGCATTGCACCTCCACCACAAATCCTCCCTCATCAGGTGGGCAGGCTAGCCTTGGCCCAAGCTATCTGCTCCAGCACACCAGGGAGGCATGCTCTAGCACCCTCCTCCACCACTTCTGGCCTGGGTCATTGCCGGCATGTGGCTGCATTCCCTGAATCAAAACTGAATGCCTGTTCACCTGCTTATCAGTCCAATGTACACCGCTTAGACTAATCAATTCAGCCTCTGTTTTTTGACTGCCTCTACTTAGCCTGACAGAGGGGGTAATAATCTGAAGCATATCCATAAACTTCCTTTTTTATTCTCCTTAGAACTTAACTTACGTGTGATATCTACCATATGCTGTCATCTAAAGCTGACTAGATCACTAGCAAAGGGAGATTATTGTTTATTATGAGAAACATTCTGTTTTTAAAATGTCCCATATGTCACTCTTTTTACTTCCCTGTTCATTTGTCTGTTTCACTAACTTGTTGCATTCTGTTGTACACCTTGAGTAAAATTCTCCATTTCTCCTGCTCGTACCTGCTGATAAAATGGTAGATCCATTTTGGAATGTGGACACAGAAAATATGGCTCATATTATTTTGACATTATTACTATTTCCTTTTTGTCTGCTGATTATTATGACTGACAGGTTCTTTGGCCAGATGTGATATCTTTTATTAGACCAACTGAGTAGTTGTATAGTAGTATACAAGATATTACATCTACTCAAAGAACCTTGCCTACCTATGTCCTTAGACCAACATAGCTTCATCCAAAAGCCCAGCAAAATATTCTGACAGAGAAATTCTCCAATCCACTAAGCCTGTGGCTAAGGAAAGGGACCTACATTTTCCCCACAAAAAGGACATATCCATAGAAAATGGATTTTCTTTCAAAATAAAGCCTCACAAGTTTCCTATTTTAAGTAACTTGACTCATGAAAGCAATCAAAACATTCTGCAACAAGAATTTTGTAATCTGTTGCTTATTGGTGGTCTGAAAAGATCAGTTTGGCTAAATCTTTTATAAAATGCTATGGTGGTCAACTGAATAGCAAAATCGCCAAGAGTCATGTTTCCCCCCTTTGGTCGATACAACAGACTGATGAACATTAACATAATCCTGCTAATAGTGCTGTTTGATTACCTTTTAATTTGTTGTTTTACCATGATGAGAGTTGATTATTATGGTAAACGGTAAATTGTTTCTCATCATAATGTACTACACATGCTATTATTACATAATCAGTTTGTATTATTAACCACAAAGGAAATGTCTGCCATATTATTTATGAAAATGGATGTCAGTTTACATTTAGTGACTTTTGTTGCAACTCTCCTGAGAGAGACATTAAAAATGTACATTCTTTGGTAAAGCATTTACTTTCAGTGGAGAAGATGCCTGGTTTAATTTTGTTCTCTCCCCACCAAGAAATTTACCTGCCACCTACTACTAAAGAGTAAACTAGCTACAGAAGAGTTTCATCACAGTGTTTTTCCATACTATCAATGCTATGCACAGAGTTCTGTTACCTCCTATTGAACTCCTTTTTTTTGGAAAATGAAAATCAAGTCAAATATATTAGCTAATTGTTTTCTATTTTGACAGTGACTTGTGAAGTTCAATTTTTCCTCTAAAAAGAGAGCAAAGTCTAATGCATGATATAATGTACACCTTTTATACTCATTTCTATGACGAGATATGAAAAACTGGACATCATAGCATCCCAGAGTAGGTATCCACATGTTAGATTGTGATATAAGACAGGTTCAAGAGGAGACTGTTAAGTAGTAGAAAAGCCAGTTAGAATTAATAGACAGCTGATAAAGGCATGGTGCCAGGATCATTTAATCTAAGACCCCCCCTCCCAAAAATGTTGCAGTTTCCTTTAACTTATGTAATATAGTAATGCTGTATACTAAAATGCAGAAAACTAAGTCAGACTCTCAAAACCTAGCAACTAAGTAGCCATCTGACTCTGGAAAAAAACAAAACAGACATCTAAGAAAACAGTCCATGTATACATATATTCATTTCTACTCCTGACATAGAGGTATGATTTTCAAGAGACACCAGAATTGCCTATATGTATTTCCATAATTAAATGGAGGAATGTAGTTTTATGATGATACTAGGCACTTTTAAAAAATCCCACTCTTTCGTCTTTCTAAGCCAGGGGCACTGTCCAATTCCTCTGGTCTAGTGGGCTGGATGAGTGGTGTGCGGTTGCTCCATTGACCATGTAGGTTATATGGAGGAAGTCCACAGCCAGACTGAGTCCACAGTTCAGCCCCATGCACTAACTCCAGTGTACAGAGCTGGTAAACATCCCAGACCATGCCTGTATGGTGCATACCACATACGCACTAGAACCGGCCCCATGTGCGATGTGCAGCATATGGAGACTGTCCAGCACACACCATATGGTGTAGGCCTGTATGAATAGGCAACTGTTATATTTGAATTCAGTCAATTTGATTTGGAGATTCGAATCTCTTTTATGATTCGATTCAGCTGAATCGATTTGGAGCTGATTCGGAGGTTTGACCATAGGGTATAATGAGGAATAAATAAAATATCTATAACTTTGTTGCTTTTGGCTGATTCAAACTAAACTTGCAGCCATGGTAGCCTCTGCTGAGAGCACAAATCCTGCCAAGTTTCAAGGTAATAGGTGGAGGGGTTTCTGGGAAATTGCACCTCAAACTCCTGAGAGCAAAACTCATGTCACCTGTGTGTGTGAAGCCACAGCAGGGTGAAAACTGTAGGGATGGTAGCTCTTCTTGAGACCACTAAAGCCTGCCAAGTTTCAAGGAGATAAGTGCAGGGGTTCTGGGAAACTGCACCTCAAACTGCTGACAAGCAAAACTCGTGACATAGGTGATGCTGTGTGTGTGTTAAGGCACAAGGGGTAAAAACTGCAGGCCTGCTAGGGCCTTCTGCAGCCACAAAGCCTGCCAGCTGTCAAGGAGATGGGTGCAGGGGGAGTCTGGGTTCTGGGGTCCTGCACCTCTGGCAGCAAGCAGGCAAAACTCGGGACATGGGTGCTTGTGGGACTGTGTGTGTGTTCAGGTGTGCCCTTCCTGATGCTTGGGCCTCTGCACAACACAGTAGCATGCCCCCATGAGGCCTCCTCCCCCACAAACTCATGGACTCAATATAGACATTGGAATTCTGACACATTGCAACCTCACGGACATCTGACTCACCAGGTACCTCTTAACTTTTACCTGCGCTGCTACATCTCCCCTCCCTCCCCACCCCCAGCCTGTCCCTCACCCCATGATGCCTCCACTCCATTTCCATTTTTACTGACTGGCTTTCTTGCTTGCATTGTGGGCCAGGCCAGCCTCTGGCTTTTTTACTATACTTTCCATCCAGGACCCGGAGACACACCAACTGCAGGTATTTCCTCAGCTTGACAAAGGGTTTTTGAACCCGAAAGCTTCCTAAGATATATTTTTATAACTATTGTTTTTTTCATAATAAACATATAAACACAGACACACACAAAAAACAAGATAAGCTATCACACACCATGAGTAACATATATCCAACACAACATCTTTACTTCTTGCTGTTAATTCCTTTATAAAAAGAAAGGCTCTGTGACAGTTCTGTCTGGGTACCTTTGGTGCTATTGGTGTTGAGCCAGCTAAGCTATTTTGACCTGCCATTATTTACAGTGGTGGACTGGGCTGAGGTTGTAGGGGAGGAGGAAGCCTCACGGGGGCACGCTGCCATGCTGTGCAGAGGCCCCAGTGCCAGGAAGGGCGCACCTGAACACACATGCAGTCCCACAAGCACCCATGTCCCGAGTTTTGCCTGCCTGCGGAGAGAGGTGCAGGGCCCCAGAACCCAGATTCCCCCTGCACTTATCTCCTTGACATCTTGACATTGGCTTTGTGGCTGCAGCAGGCTCTGGCAGGCCTACAGTTTTCACCCCCCTGTGCCTTAACACACACACACACACAGTGTCATGAGTTTTGCTTGTCAGCAGTTTGAGGTGCAGTTTCCCAGAAACCCCTGCACCTATCTCCTTTAAACTTGGCAGGTTTTGTGGCCTAAGCAAGAGCTACTATTGCTATGACTTAACACATCCATGTGACATTAGTTTTGCTTTTAGAACTTTGAGGTGTAGTTTCCCAGAAACCCCTGCACCTACTACCTTGAAACTTGACAAAATTCATGCCCTCAGTAGAGGCTACCATCCCTACCAGTTTCAACTAAATCAGACAAAAAACAACAAAGTTATAGATATTTCATTGATTCATCATTATACCCTAAGGCCGAATCTCTGAATCACCGAATCTTTTCCGAATCGATTTGAAAGCTCCAAATTGATTTGGAAAGCCTAAAGCTTCTAGTGATTCAATTTGGATTTGTAGATTCAGCCTCTGAATCATCTGAATCATCTCTGAATCCAAATTGCGATCCAAAGCTTTGCGCAGCCCTAATATGCAGCATGTTGATCTAGTGTGTAACTGCACCCTTGGGTGGTGCAGCAGGCCAGATTATGGAGCTCCATATCTTTGACACCACTGTTCTATACCACTGTTTTCAAGAAAGGGAATAAGCAGACAGTTGTGAATAATCAATTAGACAGCTGTAGTGGAGGTCATGTTCTTCTGAAGCATCCTGTGTAAGCCAATATTTGATAGGTACTAGACAAAATGAAATATTCAGCTCTTATTTTGCCAGGTATAAATGAAGTGAATCAGGCCTATGGTCCCCCTCTGTCCTCATTCTACCTAGAGTTTTGATATATAGATTAACATAAAGTGATGGTTTTCAGCCTTAAAGTATACATAAAACAGCAATTGCTGCAATCTTCCTTGTGGGCTGAGGTTAACAGTGACAGAAATCCATGTGCAGAAGGGATGTTCCCAGATTCTGGAGCAAATCTAATCATGTGATTTATAATGGAGTGGGAAAGGAATAGCAAAAAGATTTTGGGGACATCACAGTCTGGTGAGATGGGGAGAGGCACAAATGATGACAAGAAGTTTGAAAGATTTATTTTTTCACCACCCACACCCTTTGAAATTTCACTTCAGTCTTTTCTCATTCTCTTACAAATATACATGTTCAATGTTTTCTGTCAGTTGCAGCTCTCAGTTATTCTGAAAGTACCAGAATGGACCTGGTTTCTCCAGTGAGCATTTGCTGTACTTGTTGTCAGCATTTAAAAGTCACTTAACAAAAATACTATACTGGGAAAAAAGCAGGCCCACGCGTAAGAATTCATTCTGAAAACAAGGCCTACTTGTCAGTTTTTTTTATTGTGAAGTGAGAACAGGTGGCTAGGACTAATAGTCTTACTCATGAGTGTTCAACAGTGCAGCCAGCAAAAGGAAGGATCAAAGAACAAACAACGTTTAAGAAGATGAGCCATAACAGACCTGTAGGCAAATCAGTCAATCATCCTCCTCATGTTTTTATTAGTGAACAGATGAGAGAGGAAAGAGAGTGACAACTCATGTAAAGGAGGAAAAAAAAACATGTTCCTTATTTTGCATGGACAAGCAGGCAAGATAGAAGAGGATTGCCTGCTGTACCAAAGTGGATATACCTTAATCACATAACAGTTAAATTCAGAGTCATTGTATTAGAAAATTACGTTTCCTGAAATGCATGACCATCTATTAACTCACTTTGGCATCCATTTTAGACTTTTCAAAACTTTGAGTCAAATCCATAGACAAAATTCTGGATAAGGATTTCAGGATTTTGTCTTTATATGTTGTTGCCCTGTGCCTGTCAAAGGAAGTTCATTGTTCCTAGTTCAGCTGTGCAGTGCACAATATCACAGGGACAAGGAGCAGAATTGCATAAAGAAGGGACTGAGGCAGTTGGACCAATATGGATTCTAGGCCCATATTGAAGCTACTGCAGTGGCAAACAAACTGGCCCAGAACAGATTTCTCACCCAACATGTGCACAAGGGAGAGTTTGCTAGTGCTTCTTCTGGGTGGCACATTTCTATGCAGGTCTGTGGCTTAAAACTGTAATAAAGTCATTTAGTTCAATTCTGAAATGCTTGTAAATATTCAGAGATGCCCTTCTAAACATAAAGATTTCTATTGTTTCCCTTTTATAAGTCACCATGGTGCAGATTCTGTTTCATCTTTGAGGTGCATAAATGGATTTAGATACCTCAGTATGGTTCTGTTTCATCCTTCCTGAATCTCTGAAAAATTGTTAATACAGAAGATGAATGGGTCCTCCTTTTCCTCACTGTTTTGTTTTTAGGTTTTTTTATGATTCAGTTATAAAGGGAAGCTGGCTACATTAATAAATTTTCATGGACCCAAGCAGTGTGCATAGGTACCAGGTGCACTCAGGTACCTAATGGATGGAATAGAATGTGTCCCTGTGTGTCTTCTCTGCCATAGCGCACTACATATGACATATGTACTCGCTATCCAAGATTCACATGTTTAGCATGGGTACAAAATATAATAAACCACAGTGGTTTTCTTTTTGTTTGCTTATTTATTAGGGCTGTGTGAAATGGCAGCATTCCGTTTCGATGTTTTGTCAGAACAGTGTTTCATTTTGAATTTTGTTTCAATTTGAAACAGCTGTTCTGTGCCGTTCTGTTCCATCAAAACAGGGTCCAAACGGCGAAACTGTTTTGACATTTTGCCCATAGGACATAATGGAGAAGGACAAAACAGCCTATACTTTGTCATTTATGGATTGATTTGGATGAAACCTGCAGAAATGGTAGCCCCTTCTCAGGGCATGATGCCAACCAAGTTTCAAGGAGATATGTGCAGGGGGTTCAGAGAAACCACACCCCAAATTCTTGAAAGCAAAAGTCATGTCACGTGTATGTGTTAAGCCACACCGGGGTCAAAACTGCAGGCATGCTAGCTTCTGTAGAGGCCACAAAGCCTGTCAAGTTTCAAGGAGATAGGTGCAGGGGCTTGGGGGAAACTGTACCTGAAGCTGCAGACAAGCAAAACTCATGACATGTGTGACACTGTGTGTGTTAAGGAGCAGCAGGGTGAAAGCTGCAGGTCTGCTAGCCCCTGCTGAGACCATGAAGCCTGACAGATCTCCAGGAGATAGGTGCTGTCTTGGGGCACGGCGGGCAGGGGAAACTACTGCAGGCCTGGCTGCTATGCCCTGCTGCAGCCACAAAGCCTGCCAGCTGTTAAGCAGGGGGGTTCTGGGGCCTAGCACCCCTAGCTGCTGATGGGCAAAACTTGTGACATGGGTGCTTGTGCAACTGACTGTGTCTGTCTTGGGGCAAAAGCAGTTCCTGGCTCTATATTGATTCTTTCCTCTCCTTAGCCTGTGGTTTCATAGGTGTTAATTCTTGTTCATTAACTTGTTATCCTAGCTAGCTACTGTGTTATGCAATCAATTATGATTCACTCAGGGACCAGTTCAATGCACAATAGCTAGCTAGGATAATGAGTTAATGAGCAAGGATTAACACCTACAACACCACAGACTAAGGAGAAGAAAGAATCAGTATAGAGCTGGGAACTGCTTCTGCCCCAAGACAGACACAGTCACTTACACAAGTACCCATGTCACAAGTTTTGCCTGTCAGCAGCTAGAAATGCAGGGCCCCAGAACCCAGAAGCCCCTGCACCTATCTCCTGGAGATCTGTCAGGCTTCATGGCCTCATCAGGGGCTAGCAGCCCTGCAGCTTTCACCCTGCTGCGTCTTAACACACACAGTGTCACCCATGTCATGAGTTTTGCTTGTCCGGAGCTTAAGATATGGTTTCCCCCAAACCCCTGCACCTATCTCCTTGAAACTTGGCAGGCTTTCTGGCCTCTACAGTGCCTAGCATGCCTACAGTTTTGACCCTGCTGTGGCTTAACACATACACGTGACATGACTTTTGCTTTCAAGATTTTGGGGTGCAGTTTGCCTGAATGCCCTGCACCTATCTCCTTGAAACTTACCAGACTTTGTGCCTTCAGCAGGGGCTAGCATGCCTGCAGTTTTGACCCCTCTGTGGCTTAACATGTACACGTGACACAAGTTTTGCTTTGAAAAATTTTGGGTGCAGTTTCGCAGAACCCCCTGCACCTATCTCATTGAAGCTTGGCAGGCTTCATGCCCTCATAAGGGGATACAATTCCTGCAAGCTTCATCCAAATCAAGATAGAAATGACAAAGGTATAGGCTGTTTCAACCTTCCCCATTATAGCCTATGGGTGAAATGTTGAAACAGCAGTGAAACAGCAAAACATTTTGACTTGCCTCATTTTGTTTCAAGACTGTTTCGACTATATCTATTCTATTTCAATTTTGCTGTTTCGACCTCGAAACAAGTCACAACAGCGTTGAAACAAAACTGGAGGTAAAATTTTGCACAGCCCTATGATTTAAATGATGTTTTGATGCTCATATCATTGCTGATGTTTTACAAGGAAAAAATCATAGTTGTGTTTAGACTTTTATTCCTGCAGAGGTAGGAGACAATTTTAGAGAGAATTACTTTCCTTTCTGCCAGAGAAAAAAGAAAGTTCTTCAAGTCCTTCCATTAACACAGCTGTAAAATGGTCCCTCTCTCAAAGGGCATGTCTACACGTGCTTTTAAGCACACCCAAAATTTATGGGCATTTGCCTAATGCACAGTAAGGTGATTTAGGCATGTGTCTACACGTGCACATTCTAAGGTGCATTAACACCGTGTCCAGACAGTCCCAAGTCAGTTGACATATACAGCATTAATGTGTCTTAGTGCATCTACATGTGCGTTAACGTGCTTTAGCTATTCACACCTAAATTTGATACCTGCTTTTGCATGAATAGCCTAAAATCACCATTTTTATGGCACATTAAGGACATGAACATATAGACCTGTGCCCTTAATGTGCCTTAAAAATGGCTAATGCACTTTAAATCAGCACATGTACATATAGTGATGTAAATATAACAAAAACTGGACGAGGAGGGAAAGGCACCCTGGGGGAGCCCAGTCATAATAGACAATATGAAGATGTCCACCCTCAGCAAGTTTGTGTATGACACCAGGCTGGGAGGAGTAGTATATATGCTCGACGGTAGAGATAGGATTCAGAGAAATAGGATTCCATCACAAGATGGAAGACTGAACCAGAAGAAATCTCATGATGTTCAATAAGGACAAGTGCAAAGTGCTGTACTTAGGACTGAGTACCTAGGACAATCCCATGTACCAACAGAGAGTGGAGACCAACTGGCTAAGCAACAGCTCTGTGGAAGAGAACCTGGGGGTTACAGTGGACAATAAGCTGAATATGAGCTAACAGCGTGCCCTTTATTCAAAGAAGGCTGTAGCAGGGTGGCAACCCAAGGGTAGTTCAAAAAACTTCCTTTTGCCTGCTCACTCTGGGAACAGTCTCCCCTTCATTTTCCCACCATGCCTTGATATATTTTTTGGTTATAAAAGGGAGGCTGTCCAGAGCTTCCCAGACGTGATATTGCATGGACTAATTGCATGGTTCCATACCTCACAGATGGTATTATCATGGACATTATTTCTGTCATACATGTATGCAGTCCTGCTCTGGACCTGCAGACCCTCAGTCTCTCATATAGTACTCTTGTGGGCCTTCAGACCACTCAGTCTCTTGCACAGCCCCACTCAAATCTCCAGGCCCCTTGGTCCCTCCCTCAACCACTCTCTGGGATTCCAGACCACTTGGCTCCTTGCTCAACTCCCCTCCAGGTTGAAGGATCTCTTGGTACCTCAGTTGGCCCCTTCCTGGGTCCTCAGACTTCTCTTGGCTGCCAGACCCATTGATCTCTCACATGGCCCCTCACTGGGACTCTCTATTCCTGGCCCCTCACTGGGTTGCAGGACCCTTCTGGTCCCTCCACACTATTTCTGGCCTCTCACTAGGCTTGCTTAGGATGTAATCCATCCCATCTTCCAGATCCTTAATGGAGATATTGAACAAAACCAGCCCCAGGACCAGCCTCCAGATCCAGCCAGCATTCTATCCTCATTACAATCCATTCATCCAACCCAGACTTCCTCAGTTTGTTTGCAAGAATATTGTGGGAGACCATATCAAAAGCCTTGCTAAAGTCAAGGTATATTATGTCCACTGCTTTCCCCTCATCCATACAGCCTGTCATCTCATCATCCAGGATCCTGGTTTTCTCTGATGGGAAACATTTGGATTTTGGGTTACTTTTTTAATTCTGAAAATGGGATTTTTTTTTTAATCAGAGAAAACCAGGATCTCTGATCATCATAGAAGGCAATCAGGTTTGTCACGCATGACTTGCCCCACTGAATCCATGCTGACAGTACGTGATCACCTTATTCTCCCCCAAGTGTTTACAAGTGGATTCCTTAAGGACCTGCTCCATGATTTTTTTAGGGACTGAGGTGAGGCTGACTGGTCTGTAGTTCCCTGGATCCTCTTTTTCCCTTTCTTAAAGATGGGCACTACATTTGCCCTTTTCCAATTGTCAAGGACCTTTCCTGATCACCACAAGTTTTCAAAGATCTGCAGTTGCATCAGACAATTTCCTTAGCACCTTTGGATGCATTGCATCTGGCCCCATGCACTTGTACACATCCAGCTGTTCTTTAACCACTGCTCATCTTCTCCCAAACTGTGCTTCCCAGTGCAGCAGGCTAGGAGCTGACATTGCCTGTGAAGACTGAGGTAAAAAAGGCATCAAGTACTTCAGCCATTTCCTCCTCATCTGTCACTAGGTCATCTCCCCCATTTAGTAAGGGATCCACAATTTCCCTGACCTTCCTCTTGTTGCTAACATACTTGTAGAAACCCTTCATGTCCCTTGCCAGCTACAACTCAAATTGTGCCTTGACCTTCCTGTATTCATCCCTGCATGCCCAAGCAATATTCGTATATTCCTCCGAAGTCATCTGTCCAAACTTCCACTTCTTGTAAGCTCACTTTTTGTGTTTGAGCTCACCAAAAAGTTCTCTGCTAAGCCAAGCTGGTCCCTTCCTTATTTACTATTCTTCCTGAACATTGGGATGGTTTGTTCCTGCACCCTCAGTAAGGTTACTTTAAAAACTAATATAAACATACTGAAGCATCAGTAACAGACCTTTCATTAGATTCCTACTGATAAAGTGCAATGCCATGTAACAGGTTAGATGGCATTGTGGTCAATGGCATACTTATCTTTGTAACTACCATAAGGGTGGAGGATGGCTAGCTCCAACCCCAAAAAGGATGGAGCTAGCCTGTTCTCAGGGGTGGCAGATAATACAACAAGGAGCAATGGTCTCCAGTTGCAGCAAGGGAAGTTTAGGTTACATATTAGAAAATACCTTCTCACTGGGAGGATAGTAAAGTACTGTAGCAGGTTTCTCAGAGAGGTTGTGGAATCTCAAACCTTAGAGGTTTTTAAAACCCAGGAAGATAAATCTTGGATGGATTGGTATAGTTGGGGATGCTCCTGCTTTGAGTAGGAATTGGACTAGATAACTTCCTGAGGTTCCTTCCACCACTAATTTTCTATTATTCTATTAACAGTGTAACAAGGAAAGATCAATGCACAGCAAAGAAGAAATGTATTGAAGTCCATGGCAAAACTTTGTTGGATGTCTGTGGACTCAGTATTTCATTCCAAGTGTTTAATCATTGTCAAGTGTTCTAGGCATCATGGCACAGGTAAATGTAATCCTAAAAGCAATCCTGTCCCATAGCTAATCTATACAATGCTAAGTATATCTGTAGAATTTAAGGGTTTTGGTTTCTAAATGTAGGTTTAAATGCAGCTTACAGTTTCAATAAGCAACGTGTTTCCTTCACAAAAGCTTTGTTATGTGAGAACAAAGAAGTTAAAAAGGAAAGAGAAAGGAAACAGAAGTGTTGAAAAATCTGAATTGTTATTAACAGAAAATGGTTTACAACATTTACTGAGATATATTAACTAATAAATGTTTTAATGGCTTAACCCATTAACATTCAAAACAGTACTTTATCTTTTTTAAGCAAGTAAGTCTGGTCACTTAATCCTAGTTACAGGGAAGAGAGACAGCTAACTCTCAATATTTGGGTCTTAGCTCTTCATATAATTTTAAATCAATGATTCACTTTAGTAAGATTGGTTGTCTAACTTGTTACATGACATTGCACTTGATCAGTAGGAATCTAATGAAAGGTCTGTTACTGATGATTCAGTGTATTTGTATTAGTTTACAAAATAGTTGGAAGATGGCAGGTGCTAATGAAGACTTAAGAAAAATAAAGGTAATGTTTACAAATAGTTGTGATGCGAAAATGAATCTTTAGTGATCGATTTCAGATTAAACTACTAAATGGTTGATTGTTAGATAATGGTAAAACATTCAAGTATCTTGGCCTGGGAACTAATAAAATACAATTCTTAGAATATCATATTGATTTTCTGATGAAAAAATACTTAATATGTTAGACAATTTATATAACAGTAAAATAATGTTTAAATTGGAAATCTATAAGAAGCTTGTGAAAGGAATTCAGCTTCTGTTTACCTCTGGAGTTGTTTTTATTTGTTCATTAGTTTTGTCTTTAGGGTGGTTAATAATGTAGTTCAGGAGTATTCTATGCTGTCTAATAACACGATTGATGGAACTAGTTTTGTAGAAACCATTTATATATTGCTATAACTTGCAAAGTCACTATTATGTCAGATACTTATTTAAGACTTGCTAGAAAGGAAAACACTGCCTGCTTCCAAAACTAGCACCATTTCCAAAATGAGATATAATCCTAGGTATTTTGGACTATTTCAGACACACGGTTGAAACATAACGTAAGGCATAAAATGATGGACATGTTTAACAAAAAAGCGAGTAGAAAAGGAACCTTCTGTCTCTAGAGAGGACTCTTAATTTTGTAAGCTCACTTCTCATAGAACATGTATTTGATCTTTTAAATTATCACTGAAAAGTATTTAAGATTGTGAATGTTAAGACTCACAAATATAGTAATTTTTAGTGTCGATGCATTCTTAGATATGGTGGAAGATAACATGTTTTAAGGAATGTTTTAATGTTTGCAAGGCTATTTGTTCACATGGAAAATATTCCACTGATATTTTCAGAAAGTTAAGAAAAAATAGAATTTTGTATTTGTTTCTTAGTCTATCATATATATAACATCTATCCAGGAGACTGACATAATTATTTGTCCCTAGCTAGACATTATATATAATTGCATTATATTACATAATACAAACACATTATACTGCATAATTATATATAATGCCTAGCTAGGGGAAAAATAATTAAATCAATTTCCTGGATAGATGTTTTATATATATATATCTATATATATATAGATATATATATATATGATAGACTATCTATTGATCGATCGAGATAGATATATTGGTCATTGATCAATAGTTAGAGTGCTGCATCCAGTTTTGGGTGCCGTACTTCAAGAAAGATGCTGGTAGACTCAAGAGGGTCCAGACGAGGGGT
>NW_005842759.1:342957-347280 GCF_000455745.1 Alligator sinensis | reverse complement strand
TTCCTGCCTAGGCAAGGGGTCAGATTCAATGATCTGTTGAGGTCTGTTTCAACCGTAGCATCTATGAATCTATATACACACATATATACATACGCACAAACACATGTATGTATGTATGTAGATACAGAAAAATAAGTTTACAAAAGGTGCAAATAACTTAGGACAATTAATTGATCACTGTCAAGACTACCTGCTATAAATAAAGTAAGGAAGTTCCTAAGCTATTTCATATGCTTCTTTTATTGGTATACAAATATGCATTTAAAACATATGTGGGAGGCATCAGGAAGTAAACTGAAGCACAGTGGTAAATGGTATTCTAGGCTGTTTAAAACAGGTCAAGATAAAATAAAAGTGGGTAGTGTAGCTATATTTGTAAAATGAAAATGTATAAGTAGCACATATTATGTGCCTAGGTGGACCTGAATGTTTAAATATGATCCTGGTCTACCCTGCTCAAGTCCCTGGGGAAAAAAAGCAAAAGGTCCTCCTGGTCACTGCTTTTTGTGACTTATTTTTTAGGCTAAGATGACAGCATGTTACAAAAGTGGGCAGATTAACATTATTTCATGGACTTGAGCAGGTTGGGATAAGATCATGCTTAGGCACCTAATAAATGGTTTGGCCTAAGAATCATCCCAAGTCAAAAGATTAATAATTAATGGTGTGATCCTGCATAATACACTGGAAGGGGGCATGTGAATATTTGTATACCAAATGGTAGAAGTTTGTAAATAGTGTGAAAACCAGACTCTAGTGAAATCAGTAATAAACCTATGACTGGGGATTCCTTTAATGAGGTGATTGATTATTACCCATTGACAGAGTAAGATTCTCCTCCTGATTGTTGTCAATTTATTCCAGATCAAAGCCCAGAGCTCCACTAAAACCCTACCACAGAGGAACTGAGCAAAAGTAGTATTCTTTGATGCCCCCCCCGCCCAAACCCTGGAATGTGCTAAGGGTGGGACAATACTGAAAGCAGGGAAACCAGGGCATTAGCTTTGGGTGCCTGTGACAGGGCAAAAAGTCTGCTCCATCACAGAACTCCAGGGAAGTGAAGGGAAACAGAGAACTTACCTTGGCAATGAGACCGAGGAGAGAAAGGGGCAGGGATACCCGGATGGAGAAGAGAGGGACGTGGGTGAAAACAAAAACAAAGAGTGGCATATGCAGAGAGAGCGTTGGGAGAGTGCCAGCTGTGAGAGGCAGGAGATGGTTGGGAGAATTTAAAGGGGAATGGAGCCCAAAATTATTTCCTGAAAAGAGAAGAAAGAAACCCAGAAGAAATATGGAGAGACTACAAAAGAGAGACGACAGACGGCAGAGAGAAGGAAATGGAAGAACTGTCCCGGAGAGAGACTTACCTGGGAAGCTGAAGTGGGGTGATGACAGAAACCTCTGAGTTGGTGAGTCTGATACTTGAGGACATCTGGTACCATCCCAGGGACCTAAAAAAGAGAAAGAAACAAGAGTGGATGAAAAGTAATAAAAGAGAACACCACATTTTAACATCAGTAGAAAGTACAATGTGGCATAGAATTGTCATTTGCTTGAGACCCATGTGGAGGAGAATGGTGCAAGCATCCAAGAAATTGAGAGCTCACAAGAATATAAGGGAACTAAATATATCTAAGATGTTAGTTGTCTAAGAGAGACATCATAACTATGCAAAAGAGTTATTTTTGCTGAACTGCAGACACGATATCTTCTTTGTCTCTCAGGACTCTGTTTATTTCCCTACCTTAGTCCATCAAAGTCACGGCAGGGGGAGAAATAAAGGAAATGAATCAGTTCATATTAAAACAAGAGATTGTGATTTATTTTGTGGGTGTAGCTTAACTCTCGCAATGACAATTCAGGCAGGGGTACCAGAATGGCAACCCCCAAGGAGCCCTCTTTGACACTGCAGCCCATAGTGCGGGTGCTCATTGTGAGGCAGCAGCCACCTGGCCTGCCATAGCTCCTGGCCATTGAGATAACACTCACTCTCCCTCCCACTCCGCACCCTCATCCCACCTCTGGCTTGAATATAGCAAGGCACTATACGTAACCTGAAGCCGTCTAAAAAGAAGTGATATCTTGGACCCATAAAATCAATTGGAGTTTT
Source organism: Alligator sinensis (assembly GCF_000455745.1). NCBI lineage: Eukaryota > Metazoa > Chordata > Crocodylia > Alligatoridae > Alligator > Alligator sinensis. Next base: position 345,170 of record NW_005842759.1, on the reverse strand, counting down.
GCTGCTGATTTAAATAAGTTTCATGTAAGTTGCCTAACTATCTCTGAGGGCTGGAAGGGACCTCAGGAGGCCATGTAGTCCTAACTCATGCTCAAGCAGGATCATCCCTGTCTAAACCGATACAAGTGTTTGTCGACTCTAACCTATTCTTAAAATGGCACCAACAATTCTTTCACACAACCACCAGGCCCATTCCCCAAAATAACACCAAGAACACTGAACTACCACAGGTAAAGCAGGGGAACAAAGGCACTGTCAATGTCCTGCCACAGTAAGGGCAGGAGATGGTTGTTAAAAACCACTTGAGAAATCCAAGGAAGAGAATGCTGCCCCCAGCTAAAGAGGCATACAAAACCTCTCATTGTCCATGATAATCTGACCATGGGGTAAAATTATTTCCTGATCCTAAGTGTGGTGATTGATTAAAACAACCCCCATTGCCCCTGTTTTTAAATTATGACACCAGAGCTCATCTGCCCTTAGCATGCTATGGATACACCTGGCATGTACACAATGAGAAGAAAACGCAGCTAACACACTCGCAAAACAATTGTCCAATCTTCCACATTTTCTGTTGAAATTGAGCCCCTGCCCAAACAAAGAAATACAACAACGAAGGAATTGCCAGTCAGAAACACAGACCAAAATCCCTGTCCAAAGACTTGAGAAAGTGATGAGTATTAGGACAGCACAGAAACTAACTGCTGGATTTGGGGCTGAAACCACAGCAACTCTTCCTGCTTGAAAGGAGAACAGCAGTCTGCACCTCACTCCCACTCAGCTTTAAATCCAGGGCTGATGCCAAACAAAAAACAATTATCAGAGCCACATGCTGACTTTAAGACAGTGACCTGCAAGGAATGAGACACTGGAAATGATGCTATATAGGTAAATGTGATCATCAGCAATGTGTTGTAAAATCTGGCTCAGTAATCTGGTTCAGTGCATGTCAGATCACCTGGTGGTAAAACACACAATTGTGTCACTGCTAAAGCTTACAGGGATAAATTTTATTACACTTACTAGGCTTGTAAGTGGACTTAAGCACCATAGTGCAATTCTGTTCTGGCCTTTTCAAAGTTGTGAAAACCTGTTAATATAAGAAGATGGCTGGATCCTCCTCCTTGCAGTTTTTTTGTTTTGGTTTTTTTTTGACTGAGTCTTAACAGGAAGATGGCAGTGTGTTACAAAAGCAGATGCATTAATAGATTTTCAGGACCTCATTGTCGTGTCCCCAGTCAAACCTTTCTATATGGTTTGCTCCCAGTATTCTGCACAGGCCACTGATTTTGGTGTTGGTGTTGCCAAATCTTGTGAGGTCTCAAATCTTCAGGGACCTGAACAGGATACAGTAGGATTGCACATAGAAGCCTAAGTTCACTTGAATGCTCAATGAGTGGAATAGGATCTTGCTTTTAGCCTTAGATTGCAATATAAGTGAAACCAACCTGGGTGTCTCTAACAGTGAGTGTAGACATCTTTCATCATAAGACAATGAGCGGGTAAGGTAACTAGTAGGGTGAAAGTGCTAGACTTTAGGAAAGCTGATTTCAATGAACTCAGGCGATTAGTCAAGGACGCACTGCAGAGTAGGAGTTTTGAAGAGATGGGAGCCCAGGAAGGGTGGCTGTGCCTTAAGGAAATGATTCTTCGGGCACAGAGGGAGACGATCCCGATGCGAGGAAAAAGAGGGAAAGGGGCCAAAAAGCTTCCCTGGCTGACCAGAGAAATCCAGAGCAGCCTACGGGCTAAAAGGGGAGCATAGAAAGTGGAAACAGGGAGAGATTACAAAAGAGGAGTATACCTCCTCTGCTCGCACTTGTAGGGAGGCATTTAGACGGGCCAAAGCTACCATGGAGCTGAGGATGGCATCCCAAGTTAAGGATAACAAGAAATAGTTTTTTAGATATATAGGGAGTAAAAGGAAGGCCAGGGTGGAAAAGGACCCCTACTAAACAATTGGTGATGGACAGGGGGGACAAGGCTGAACTCCTCAATGAATTCTTTGCCTCAGTGTTCCTAAGTGAGGGGCAAGACAAGTCTCTCACTGGGATTGTAGAGAGGCAGCAGCAGGGTGCCAGACTACCAAGCGTAGACCCTGAGCTGGTGCAGAGTCACTTGGAAGAACTGGATGCGTTTAACTTGGCAGGCCCGGATAAGCTCCATCCGAGGGTACTGAAGGCACTGACTGACGTCATTGCCCCGCCACTGGC
>NW_005842759.1:317334-341733 GCF_000455745.1 Alligator sinensis | reverse complement strand
TGCCTATGCAGGGGGTCGGACTCGATGATCTATTGAGGTCCCTTCCGACCCTAGCATCTATGAATCTATGACAGAAGTGACAGTTTTTGAGTGATCTGGCCTCTGGAAAACACTCTACAGCCATGACTTAACACATATGCACAGCTGTAGAGTGCTTTAAAATGGCCAATTGTGTGAAAAATTAACCCTGGTTAAATCAGGTATTAAATGAAGGTACTCAAAAGCAGAGTGCCTTAGGGAACTTGTGTTCCCTCCAGGGTTAATTTTTTGTATGGGGGGCAAGGTGGGGCTTGGTTGGTGTCACTTCACCTCATGGCCACACCCCAGCTACCCTGACTGGGATACTGGGGGGAACTGAGTCAGGCACCCGAGGCAAGGGGTCTCCATTTCCACCCCACCCCCAGCTCTGTCCATTTAGCAGCTAGCAGCAGCAAGCATGGAGGTTCTGGCTGCTTAATGGCCAAAACTGAGAGGGAAGGGGTCAGGAGTGGATCCATCTTGCCTCATGGGCCCAGCCTGGCTCCTCCTAATACCTCAGCGAGGAACTAGGGGGAGGCTGCAAGAGGAGGGGACCCCATTCATGATCCACTATCCCTCAATTCTGGCCATTCCTGGAGCTTCTTTGCTGACACCCCCAGAGCTGGGAGGGAGAGGCCTGGAGGGGCAGTTTGGCAGCCTCCTGGGATGCTGGTGGAGTGCCCCCACCTGCTGGTCTGGGCTGGTGTAGGCTGCCTCCAGGTGAATTTCTGTTGGGTCTGGGGTGGGGGAAAAACACCAGGAGTAAGAGTTGAGCCCTAATGTCTGTCTGCACCCAACATAATTTAATGTTAACAATGCAAACCCTAGCTGTAATGTTGTAAATCAAAAGAAGCTTTGTCACATATCATGTTCTAGCAGCATAAAAAAAATACAAATATCATTTATTCACCTGAAAGAAAGGCATGGTTTCTCTTAAAATGCCATATTTTCACAACTTAATGTGCAGGTTAATGGCTGGTGGGGAAGTACATTTTTCACAACTTAATGTGCAGGTTAATGGCTGGGGGGGAAGTACAAATAGCCACCAGTAAGTAACATCAGTTGTCAGCCTTAAATCAGAGGCTAAATTTAACAATGCACTCCAAGCACCAGCTTACCTATGAGTGGTGAAGTCTCTTCTGTTACTGGGGAAGTATACATATACACTATAGGACCCAATAAACGTAGTGGCTGAGGGAAGATGGAGAAAGTAGGCAGCAATGGTGTCTGGTATGTGATGGCATCCCATGGGAAACTTCAACACCTATAAGCCATCATTTACTGCTTCTTTGTCCCTTAAGGGTTTGCATGAGAAAAATATAGATGCATAAACTCAAGCTTACATTCTGTCCTAGCTTACATTCTAGTTCACATGGCTGTGTCTTCACAGCTATTTTTTTAACCTATGCTAGCTAGATTAAGTGTGTATGTGGCTATCATAAGTTTAAAAAAGGCTGTGAAGACATCCATATGTATATACACTCTCTATCTCATAGACATATATATATATATATATATATGGACATGATGCAATTCTATTACATATAAGAGAACTGCATCATGTCCTACTATATATAGTAGGACATGATGTAGTTAACCTTCGTTTTGCAGTGCAGACATACTCAAAATCATGACTACAGGAGACTCAGAATTTTTTTTTTTTTAACCTTAAAGACTTTAGGAGAAATACATGGAGCACTGTGTGAACTATGAAGTACTATCCTAATCCCTTACACCATAGGTGGCCTGGCCAACTCATGATGTATATGCCATAAATGATAACTTCTGTGTGTAACATATGGCAGATTAGAGAGGGAGCAGGAGACACATCAACAGATAGGGCAGGGAACAAAAAGCAAAGCAACAGGCAGGGAGCAGAAAGCAGAGCAACAGAAAGGGCAGGAGAAGGGGAAGTGTGGGGCTTACTTTGTGGCATGCCTATCTAAAAGGTTGCCCCCCACTATCTTATACAATATTATTTCTTTTACAGTCCCCAAATATGTCTCACAATACAGATGAGAACAAGGGGTTTACAATCCAATTTAAAAGTAAAGCAAGGATTAAAGATAGTAAGCAGGGAGAGAAAGAGAAAAAGAGAGGGTGGGAAATGAGGAGTGACAGGACATACAATGAGGCATACAATGTATATGTGCATTGCGTTGAAAAATACTTTAATTAATCTAAATAAATGAATTTTTTTAACATTGAATCACTTCACTTCCTCTAAGTATTGTATCTACAGTGGTGGTTCATCAGAAGAGATTCATTTAAATGGTACAATGAAATAAGCAGCCAGAAAGGGGGTGAAATTAGTATGGTGTAATTTAGAAAATATGATGGGAAATGTGAAAGTTAGGAGTATGTAACTGCTTCAGCCTATAATTTACTCTAAGTTTAAAAATGGGATACCGAGCAGTGGAGAAATAGGAAAGCTAAACTTTAGCAGTGAAAATTATAGTCCATGCAAAGTGTATTGAATGGAAGTGGTTAGAAATAAGGATCTTAGGGAAATGGGAAATGTTCAAAGATTAAATTGATGTATGCACTAGAATTATATAATGATCTGTGCCTAAAGTGTGTCTCTATCAATATTTTCAATTAAGACACTTTATTTGTTGTAATAAAGAGAACATCTTTCTACAATTAACTCTGGAAATTCTGTTAAGTTTCAGAACTGAAATTAAAGGCCTTTCATCAACATTATATGGTGCCTTACTAACTATAATTAAAGTTGTAAAGAATAATTATGTGATAGCTTTGGATAAGGATACAAACAGTGCAAGATGTTAATGGATAATGAGTGGATATATATCATATACACACTCATTACAAGTGAAAACAAATTCCGATATCAACTGGACACTTTGAAATCTGATATAAAATCCCTTGTTGTCTTGGAATCACAAAGCTTCCTAGAATTCCTTAAACCACTTCTACATAAAAAGTACAATTGGGCCCAAAATACAACACTAGTCTAGACACCTTCTAAAACTGATTATGTAGAATTTCAGAGTAAGATCTCAGTGTTGATCCTCACTGAAATTTTCAAAGGGATTTAAGAGAATTGGGTGCCCAATGACCACTCAATTTCAGTAGGAGTTGCTATCTAAACTTCCTTGGCCTGATTTGAAAAATACAGCACTATATAATGTTGGGGATTTATTATAGGCCACCAAATCAGGAAGAGGAGTTGGATGAAGCATTCCTCAAGCAGGTGACAAACCTATCCAAAAACAATGAGATTGTACTGATGGGAGACTTCAATTTCCTGGAGATCTGCTGGAAGAACAATGTAGCCAAACATAAAATGTCAAGCCAGTTCCTAACTTGGGTGGAAGACAACTTTCCATTTCAGAAAGGATACAACTAGGGGATCATATATTTTGGATCTTGTCCTGATCAACAGGGAAGCATTGGTAGAGGATCTGAAGGTGGTGGGTAACTAGGGAGGAAGCAATCACAATACACCAGAATTCTAGACCCTGAGACAGGGAAAGCATGAGGTCAGCAACAATAGGATGATAGATTTAAAAAAAAGGTGGATATCATCTGATTTAAGGAGCTAATAGGCGGGATGTCATGGGAAGTCAGACGGAGGGATATAGGTGCCTGGGAAGGCTGAGAGCTTCTAAAGGGCACAGTATTAGAAGCCCAACAAGAAACTGTCCCGACACCATGAAAATAAAAAAAAAGAATGGCAAGAGACCAATGTGTCTGCACAAGGTGCTTCTAAAATGCCTCAAATGCAAAAAGAAAGCATACAGGCAATGAAATAATGGGCAGTTCATTAAGAAAGCATACTAAAAAACAGCAAGAACCTTCAAGGGCAAAAATAAGGGTAAAGACAAGGAATGAACTGCACCTGGCAAAGGAGTTTAAGGACAAGAAGAGGTTCTACAAGTATGCTGGCCAGAAAAGGAGGACGAAGTAAGCTATAGGTCCTTTGTTAACAAGCCAGAGGGAACTCCTAACTGAAGATGCAAAGAAGGTGGATCTAATCAACAGCTACTTTGCCTCAATCTTCACAAAAAAGTTGTAGCCAGAAACCTAATAAGGATTATATGCATAAGAAAGTGGGCAACCTGAGGGAGGAGATGACAAAAGAGATGGTCAAGGAGCTTTTCTTACACACACACACACACAGTAATGTTTCATTTTAATCATGGAAAATTGTGGATTTGGAGTTCCTGATTTTTAACTGAAAATTGGGGATTTCTTTAAATCAGAGAAAACCAGGATCCCTGTCCATGACTACTTGAATATCATTGCCTAGGTTCTGATATCTCCTCTGACAGTATCTTCAGGACCGTGGGATGAAGCTCATTTGACCTTGCTGACCTGACACACACACACACACACACACACGTATACACATAGTATATATATTAGTGGTGTTTCATTTAAATCACAGAAAAATGTGGATTTGGGGTTACTTTTTTAAAACTGAAATTTGGGGATTTTTTTTTTAAATCAGAGAAAACCAGGATCTCTGCTGATCATCATATTTGGGGTCAGGAAGGAATGATCAGATTGCTATAGACTGGGGTGGGGAGGAGGTTTGCCTTTTTTAGTAGTGGGAACCACAGCCCTTTTCCCCAGGATCTCTTGAACATATAGGCAAGATTTCATAGAAGCAGGACATTGGCTGCCATGGTTCCCCTGCTTTACCTGTGGCAGGTTAGGGTGTTAGGTCTATGTTGTGTCAGGGTTGATGGTAATCTTATTTAGAGTTTAGATTATGGACTATATAAAATGGTTTGGATAGGGAAGATCCTGCCTTAGCAGCAGTTTGGACTAGATAACTTATTGGAGATCCTTTCCAACCCTACTGCTTTATGATTTGAAAACGCAATACCTTGGCTTCCTTTTCCATCTAGCTGATCAAAATTAGGGACCAACTCTAACTTCTGATCCAAATACCTTTGATCTTCAGAAAGATCAGCATCCAGATGCATGCCGACAAGCCAGAGGCCAATTTAAAATCATAGCAAAATAGAGCTGGAAGGAGCCTTAAGAAGTCATGTAATCAGAGGCATAGCTGTACTACTCCACACCTGGAGCAACTGCATGATGTCCTGGGTAGCACCAGCTGCTACTGTGCTGATCACAGGTGCTTGATCAGCCACAGCCATGGTCACAGGTATGTTTGTGACCTCCCCTCCCACAAAGGCAGCGACTGAGGCAGCTTCCTTGGTTGCACCCCCTTCCACCACTTCCTATCTCCAGTTACATGTACCATGTACAGTTCAATCTCTGCTCAGAACAAGATTTTTTTTCCTAAACAATCCAAGACTTTTTCTGTCTAAACTGCTTGTAATAGCTTCCAGTGACAGAGATTCTACTACCTCTCAAGGTAAACTGCTCTAATATTTAACTATCCTGATTGAAGGTTTTTCCTGCTATCTAACCTTAATTTTCCTTTCAGCAAGGTAAGGCTGTTACTTCTGTTGTCCCCAGTAGGTGTAGAGAACACCTGATCACTGTCCTTTTAATTATAATCATTTCTTCTATTTAGGGACTGTTATCAGAAAACCTCTAAGATTTCTTTTTTCCTTCCAACCTTTCTTCGCATGCCATGTTTTTTAGACCTCCAAATATTTTGGTTGCCCTCCTCTGGACCTTTTCTAATTTGCTCATATCTTTCCTGAAGCATATTGCCCAAACCTGGACATATTACTCTAAGTGAGGCCTCCTCAGTGCTGAATGGAAGAAGCACTTCCTGGGATTTGGACACAATGGCTCTGTTACTATATCCAGTATATTAGCTCTATTTTTTTACACCTGACTAGCACAACAATAAAACTTACTTTTAAGACTCTGTAGATCTCTTTCATCAGTGCAGCGAAAAATAAATAAATAAATAAAAGCCATTTGAAGGCCCTACATTTTATGTTGAATAAAGAGGCCTGAGCTCTTGAAAGAAAAAGACTAGAAAGGAAAAGACTTTTTAAATGAAGTTACTACTGCTACTAGCATTTTAATTGCTGATAATTGGTCATTCTTCATGATCCCATTACTTGATTAATAGTTATTATTTTTTTTTTACTAGCAAAGTGCCTACGGTAATGAAAGTGCTGCATAGAGCTAATAAATGAGATGGTCCTTTCCCTAAGGAAACTACAGTCTAGTATGAAAGATGACACAAAAAGGGAGAACAACAAAGAGCAGAGAAAACACTGTTAGAATAATGATATGGTTACCTAGATTCATTCTGTGCACACATCTTGACAGCATTACTATTTTTAATTGTTTTTCTTTCAGGCTGAGTAAATCAGAGGGAGAAGAAAGAAGATGAAGTTTAGGAGAAATACCAGGATCAGTGGGATAGGGGAGGATTCAGGAGAGAGATGTGTTTAGGAATGATGTCAGAAGCACGTTCAAAGAGGGGGAGTAAGAACACAGGTGAGATGATGTATTAGAGAACAGAGTTAAGGAAACAGGGATGCGGACTTAATTGACCTCTCAGAGAGCTGAGCACAGGACAGGATAAAAGATCCAGTGCCATATTTTTACTCCTTCAATCCTTAAATCCTTTAATGGCTCCTCTAAACTATATCAGAAATAATCCCTCTAAAGCCTGTTTTTCTGGATTACAGAGACCACAGCTTTTTATCCATGATTCCTCCAATTTCTGAGTGAGGGAGGGTGCAACTTTACATCACCTGTATTAAGGGAAGACACATTAGGACTCTTATGTGGCTTCTCAGTTGTATAGAACTATGCAGATTAATGACATGTGTGGTCAGTGCTTAGTGTGTGCATCTACATGGGTTATTACTGTGATAAGATAAACTCCGGCACAGTTTTTGCCTCAGTCAGCTGCTCCTGGGCACAGCATCTACACATGCACACAGGACCACAGCACTTTGAGCCAGGGTGAAGCAGCCCTGGGCCGGCAGAGGGTCCAGGGGGTCAGCTTCAGGCTCTGAGTGGAGGTGGTGGATAGCAGAGGGGATGGCTGGAGCACAAGGGTGCTAAAATGTGGGGCTAGGTGGCAGGTAGCCCCCATAGATTAGCACCCTTGTGCCCTAGCCAGCCCCTATCACTGTCTAAACATGTGTTTCAGCAAACATAATTACTCCACCGTAGGACAGTACTGTCCCCAATAACACTATCCTATGGTGGAGTTAATTAATTTACTGTGCCCTAATACTGGTTCTCGTGTAGACTGTGACACTTTACTGCAGAGCTAATTAGGCCACTCAGAAGGAAAGCACACATGTAGATGCACCCAGTAAGACCCATTGTATTTAGTTCTTAAAAACTGAATCCCCACCCTTATTTTTAACACTTGCTACAGAGTTGTATTATGCCTGGTATGGATACAGTGCCTGGGGGTTTGATGCCCAATTGTAAGTGCCTCAATTTAAGCATTGTCCCACATACTTGTTGAATATCTGCCCCAAGCGGGGGTTCAAAATAACCCTGTTAGGCACCTAGTATCCCCTAAAGTCAATGAAAGGACTTCAGAAACATAGAAAAGAAATCAAGTTCAGGGAACTATATATTTTATATAGAGAATAATGGGGTAAGTTTTTTTCCATATGATACTCAAAAAGCCTAGAGGCCATTAGATAGGGTGTCTCTGAGCTTCCAATATCTACTAGGCATCACTGTTCATTGCAAGTTCACATAATCTATTCTCAGGAAGATAATGTATAGATTCAAATCCCCTTAGAAGTGACATAGGTCTGGCTCTCAGGTTTTGTAAGGCAATGCTAGGTGCTGTTGCCAGGCATGTCCATTTTCAAGAAACTAAAGTCTAAATTACGAAAATCTGGCCAAGGCAGAATGGCCCCAAAAGCCTCTGCCTGAGTAACTGTAGCGTGAACTTTTATAGATGCAACAACTAGCTTGGCCAGCAAAGCAAAAAGAAACCCATTCATATGTTTAATTGGGCACAGTCAAACAGAGCACAAGGCCTAAAAAGAAACACTATAAGAAAACACTATACATCAAATGATCCATTGCTATTTTAGCTTCATCTTAAAATAATTAGTAGTAGTAATTAGAAGTAGTAACAAAATGGATTGAATCTTATTTTTCTATAAAAGATATATTTTTATTAGAATATTTCGATAAGTTGTAAAGCCATAATCAAAAGTAAAATGGTAACAGACAAGTGTTAACAGCATTCCACAATGGAAAGGGAAAGGAAATAAGAAATCTTCCCTGCTTTCCCAAGGATGTAAAACTCAACTAACTGACACGTTCCAGGTCTGCAAGAAATCCAGTTAAATCCAGTTCTGAAAGTTTCAGTGAAACAAAGATATTTAAGTAAAAAACAATCAGAGATCATTCATTAGACTATTGGGACGAACCATATATAAATATCGGGCATAGGCTGCAGAGAAATTTGGACATCTACTTTTTGACTAAATTTGGACTTCTCTGAAGCTCAGCAAACTGGCTCAAGTCCCCTGGGGAACAGAGAAGCCTGGCCAGTGGACCTGTTTTTCCCTGAATCTGAGGCTACATAAACATTGTCTTTATTGATTGATATAAGTCTCTGCTGTTGCATATCCAAATACAACTTTTGAATGTGACTGGAATTGGTTTCACTGGACACATGTATATGAGCTGCCCATTGCACAGTTGTATAAGCAAGTACTAAATGACTGCACAATAACAGGCATTACTGTGCAGTCACTGCACAGTTTTATTTAGATGCTACGGTGCAGAAGCAACAAGATACTGCAAAATAGCTTGTTACTACTGCGCAGGAGTATCACCATCTCAGTTTATGCCCGGTGACGCTACGGGCTCCATAGCAACAAGCTATGATGCAGTAGCTACTGCGCCATAGCATCTTATGTAGACATTCCCACTGTATCATTAGTTTCACTATAAACCACCGATAAAATCAAGCGTAACAGTTTCACATTCTTGGGAGATTGCTCTAGCCATTCTTCACCATTCTGTGTGATTATTTCAGTGCAACTGATGTTATTAGACATATTTTCTTTTTCGGACCACTTATTGGGGGGCATCTCTGAGCTTGTAGATGATATGCTTCCAGTTAATACTTTGAATCACAGAAGAGCATAGGCAGGAATGAAGTGTACAAGTGGCTGTTCTGGGTCACTTTTGAATCTGAGTGAAAGCACTTTGGGCATCTTAAGATCCAAAATGGAGGTGTGTAATGAGTTTTATGTGTGTTGGAGCAGGTCCATTTTGAGTCACTGCACATGACTTAAGCATCTTGTGTGCACTTACTTACCCTTTATGCACCTAATGTAACAATTTGAATCTGGTCTTTGGAATAAAACAGAACTAAAATAACTATAGAAATGCATACAACACTACATTATATGTAGTGAGTAAAACTGTACAAACTACATAATATCAATGCCAACTTTATATTTCATTTATATTTGCATGAAGCATTGAAATGCTTCCACAAATGATATAACCAATGTAAATTGCAATTTTGGTTAATACCATATTTGTTTAGCATTTGCTAAAAATTAAATTAGACATGGGTAAATCAGTGGAAACAATTGGATTTAAATTCACAACAGAAAATGTGTTTTTCATGCCAGAAATTTTACTAATATTTATGAACTAGACAGGAGACTGAGTCATAAAATCTGGTTTTGGCAATGGATCCAGATTCCAATGTTCCCAAGGTCTGACAGGATCTTTTCCCCTTGGTTTGGAGCCAACTCTAGTATTTCTTGGCCTAGATAGACCTCTGTTATTGTAATACATGAAGATCCATTGTAGCATTGTAGGTCACGTAACAAGTGGTGCTACAGGGTACTTGCCCCTAAAGGCCTACTAGTGCCTACACCCTACAGTCTCTCTACTTTTCAGTATCCTCAGTAGTCCCACCTACCACACCTTGATGTTAAAATTAGTGAGGGAGGATGCACAGAGGGCAAGGCACACTTTTGAAGATGCAGACTCTGTCTGATCCAAGGCTCCTCCCTTTCCCCTCTCCCCGCCCCTCTGCCTCATCCCAATATTACCCTCACTGAGCCCTCTAGCTTGGGGCCCACTGTTCAGGGCCACAAGCTCCTGTCTCAGCTCCAGCCATGACTCATGACCTCAGGTTCCAGCACCCATAATATCTGCTATGTAGGTAGCTAAGGGCATTGAGTCCTGTTTTCCCCTTGCTACCTCCTGCCTTACAGTCCAGGCAAGCTCAGCTCCTGTGACCATAAAACACATTCTAGTCACTCCCAGCACAATTTCAAATTGTGGGTTCCTCCTAGCACAATTTCAAATTCAGAATGTCCCCAGTCACCCCCGTTCAGTGGCTTCTGCCTCCCTTACAGGTACAATCCAGCCCTCTCCCATTTTCTGGGAGAAAATGAAAACCACAAAATCCAAGCACCAGTCCTGGTTCAAAGGGATGTCCTGTATGGGGTTTGCCATACCCCTTGGTGGCAGGCTCCAGGTAGAAAATAAAGCAAAACAGAAATCGCCCAGACTACTTATCTTGCTCCTATGCAGATCCCCAGCTTCTCTTTACTCAGGGCTACCTTCTGAGTCCTTTCTCCACAGTTTGGGCTCCAGTCCTCACACCTCTCAGAGAAAACGCCATCTGCAACAGCTTCCACTGCCTCCACTGACCTGAAGCTTGGGCTCATACAGGACTCTCCGTTGACTATCCTGGGTCATCGGCAGGGATCCTGGTTTTCTCTGATTTAAAAAAAAAAAACACTCCATTTTTGGATTTAAAAAGTAATCCACAATACATCAATATGAAACACCACTATCTATCTATCTATCTATCTATCTATCTATAGTTAGAGAGAGAGAGAAAGAGAGAGAAATACACACACATACAAATGTATATTAGTGGTGTTTCATTTTAATAATGGAAAAATGTGGATTTTGGGGTACTTTTTTAATCCAAAAATTGGGGATTTTTTTTTTAATCAGAAAAAAAACCAGGATCCCTGGTCATCAGGCTCTGTCCTAACCTGGACCCAGTGGCCATCTTGTTTCAGGCTCCCTTGCCTGTGAGTTTGCCTCTGGGGTCACCACTGGGGCACATGTAGAAGAGACACAGAGATGAAGTGGAAAGAAGTGAGAGGAAAGTGTAGACATGTCCTTGATGATATATTTTACAAATTTTTTTTTTTACAAAAAAATTAGTCTTTGCTTCATAACATAGAAACATAAAACTGGATTAACTTTATTTATGAATACTTTTCAACTAATTGTTCAATTACCAGTGTCTTTTTATATTAAATAGTCCTCCTTCCTTTCTGTTATTTACTTCCCTAAGAGGTACAGAAAGCAATTGTATCCCCTATGAACTTTAATTTTGCTAGGCTAAAATCCAGTTAGCTTTTGGGACTAGATTCTATTTAGTTTTATATGCCTAAATGGTGCATACATAGGATACATAAAAGTATAACATTTAGATTGACCTAATCATGGTTTAATTGATCTAAATGCTTGCTCATGCAGGTATTTGGAGGGTTGATATTGGCCAAAAAATGGTATGCCGAATCTAAGTTATTTCAGCTCAGGAGGTGCACTAACTTAGATAAAGAAAGTGTTAACCCAATACAGGAAGGGATTAGCCTGATCTAGTGAATGCCTGCAAATGCTCACAGAACAGCCTGGGCCTCAGAAAGCCCATGCTCCCTTCCCAGCTCCAGGGCTGTGCTATTTGTACACCCCCGCCCATCCCCATCCCAACATTGACCAAGCTATTTTTAGCTCCCTGGCCCCCAGCCTGAAACAGGTGACTCCTCCCCGCTATTTATTTATGATCCTATGAAAAAATACCTTATATTATAGTGTTGTTTGATCTCGAGGATAAATAAAATAATCCTCATGTCTTTGTGTTGACTACTATCCATATTTTGGATATCTTCCAAGTAGGGCAGATTTCCCATTTTGGGATTACACTATGATAAAAAAAAAGTTATATCCTTTTCTACTATTTAATGTAAGAGTTTGAAGTCTGTTGTACAACTGTAACTCATAGAGAACTTAAATAATTTGGCAAAAGCCATAAATTGAATCAGTAATGGAACTGGGAATAGAACCCATGCCTCATAATGTCCAGTGGATCAAGCTGTCCCCACTGGTGGGCCGGCTCTGCCAGCCAGGACTGGTGGCTGCACATCATCCAGCACATGTGGGTTGATGCGCAGTAGCTAGATTCATTCTGGATGACCTGGGTCACATTCTAGGAGCTCCCTGACCAGCTGCATCCATACCTGGAGTGGCAAGCCATCACCATGAAGCTGCCCCTCCCTCTCCGAAGAGGCCCACTGGCCATTGCCCTCCTCAAGCTGGCCATACCCACCAGTCTGCATTACATTGGCCACCTCTACTGGAGGAGACAGGCAACTGCTGGGGAGGCTGTCCTGGAGATCTGTGGTGTGGCACAGGGGAGGGCTATGCTGGGGCACACTGTGCTCTGGGTCCATGACCCCCTGGAGCTGATGGCAGGGTTCTATGACCTAGGCTTCCTGCAGTGCATTGATGCCCAAGGCTGGGCCAGGGCTGGCTTCTGGCATCAGCTGCTATGGCTGCTCCAGGCCCACTGACCCCTGCTCCTACTGCAGGCCAGGCAGTCTGCTTCTGTGGTACCAGACCCATGCTGGCTGGGGTCCAGGGGTTCAGGATCTCACCTGACTGGGACACAGAGCTAGTGCCCCCCCCCCCCCCATCTTCTCCCAGCAGGCCTCTCAGAAGAGGTGGCCTGGGACAGGGCACCTCCCCATTTGTGGTCTGTGCCCCAAGCATGCCCCTGGTGAGAGTCCCCTGGGTGTGTCATGATGAGCTGTTTGAGTGTACTGAAGGGTACCTGACCCACTATGCCCTGCTGCTGTTGATTGCCATGGTGCCCCAGGTGCACCTGAGAACCTGGCATGTGACCTTGAGCTTCAAAAGCACCCCAGGCAAACTTGTGCTTCCCTGCAATGTGCACTACCACCTGGAATGGTATCTCTGCCTATACATCAATGATAGACATCAATGAGTTTCTCTGCATGTGAGAGGCCCCTGGCTGCTGAGGTCAGAGAGTGCTGGCTACTCAATAAAGGGGGGGAGAGCTCAGCCAGGCAGGGCAGGGAGGGGAGGAGTCTCCTCCTATGTGGTTCAGGTGTGCAGCTGAGGGATAGGTGGGAGACATGGTGTGGGTCTGGGTGGCCACATTGCTGACTTTCCCACCCCCAACCTTCTTCCCAGTGTGGGACTTTCTGGATGGGTATGGCAAGCATCCCAGGTTGCCCGAGTCTGTCCCCACTGGTGGTGACAACATGCAGCTCCTGCTGGCATTCTGGGGTAAAGGGGGATGGTGCATGGCTACCCAGGCCGTGGTCACCTCCAGAGAGGAGCCGGAGCTCATCACGGTGGGTAGTGCCATCCCTGAGCTTCCTCCTGGGTAGGGCTGTGCACCTGGAGCTGGCATGGCAGTAGATGGCCTGGGATCCAAGACCTGTAGGATGAGTCCAGGGGTTTGGAGTGGGCTGGGACCTGTGCCAGGTGCTTTGAGGGTCCCTTCTCTGCAGATGAGTTGTCACTGCTAGGCCATGGTGGAGGCTCTAGCAGGCCACTCATTCTGGAGAACATGGAACAGCCCTGCCCAGGATCCCAGGGAATAAGTATTTGGTCCAGTGCTCCATAAAGGGCATGGTCCTGTGGGCAGCCTCTGACCAGCAGCTGTGGTTGATGACATAGACCTTGATCTTTATGTGGCACTGCCACACTGACCACTCATGCCCATGCTTCCTCATGTGGCCCATCAGGGCCTCACAGATTTTGGAATTGGAGTGCCCACCCTGAGTAAACTGGCTGTGGATCTTGGCTTCACCCCACAGTGCCATGATATTCATGGTCTCTTCCTGGAACTGGTTGGGGCCCCGGGATGCGGTGTGTGGTGTCGGGGATGTTGTCCACATGGCTCCCTCATGGCCTTGGGGACTGCACCTGAAAGTCTAGGTGCTGTTGGGGCCTTAGCAGGTGCCTGCAGCACAGAGGCACAGCACATGGGAGGAAGCCAGGTTCATGAGGGGCCATAACTAGGGTCCCTGAGGCTGCTGCAGCCAGCACAAGGCCACTGTTGCATGACCCAATGGCCAGAGGCAGGCAGCAGGTGGCACAGGCCCTGGGGTCATGGCATAGTTTTAAAGGCCAGGCTGGGGCAGCCAAAAATCCATTCCAGCCCCAGGGCTGGTGAAACTCTGACCCTGTGCCCTATGGCTAACAGTCAGCCTCTACACATGCACTACTGCCCAATAACTACTGCGCAGTTAATTTACTACCTGCTTTTGCAGGTAGTAAACTAATCCCACAATAGACTAAATTAATGCCCAGTAACCCTGCATGTGTAGACAGTAACACTTTACTGGGCAACAAATTTGTGTACTGCACTGTAAAGTGTCTCATGTAGACACGATTTCTATACTCAAAGCTGACCCCAAGTTCTTTGTTCTGGTGGTCAACCAGGTGTGACAAGAAGCTCCATCTAACCATAAATTTGCATTGTGATAACTATTTCATCTATTTTTATCTTTTTTGGTCTGTAATTCCTAACTAAACTGTCTCCAATAGTTAGCAAGTATTATCCCATCATAGCTTATAAAGATATGGGATATCTGACAGGGAAAAGCAAGACAGGGGAAAAAAGTTAAATACATAAAATTAAATTAATCTTGCTTTCCCACTGGTTCTTGCCTACAGGTTATTCTATTGTCTGTCTCTAGTATTCACTATATCTGCTAAACTGCCTATCTACACTATCACTTCATCAATTTAGTATTAAAAAGCATCAGTGAGTCATCAAAGTATCCCTATGAAGTGGGAGCATAAGTATCATCATCTAGTTTTTCCTTGTAGGGAACAGAAGCAGGAGAGTAATTTATTGTTAGAGCTATGGAAGGAGGCACTTTCTTCCTGCACTGCATTTGATCCTTAAGACCATGCAGTTTAATGATCATACAGTCATAGAACTGTCCCTCCATGTTCAGAAGAATAAGCCACTCAACTATTGGCTTATAGCTGCCAGCACATATCAGTCAGGGGTCAAAATGCAAGATAAAAATAGATGTAAAAATCTAAATTCTATCAGTTATCAGACCCTTGATTGTCACGTGGCAGCTCTTCCAGACAGATATGGTAGAGATTACCTAACTCCCAAAATGTGAATGCTTTCAGCTCCTTCAGTTTAGAGGTGGCAATTTCTATTCCCACATCCTTCTTTGCATCTATATTTGAAGTGTATCATATTGACAACCAAGACAAACTATTTATATATACATAGGCCATATATAGATTAAGTCTGGTGTCAATCTCAGCCTCACTGCATAACAGCCCCATATCTTTCCTTTATCTTGTTTATTTATATGGCAAAATAACTTTTTGCTTTTTAATTTCTTTTGCAAAATCTAACTCAGCATGACTTTTGGTAATTCTCACTCAAACCTTTCACTGCATGACCTCTAAGATGTACCTTTCTTCGCTCATTACTATTCTTATTCCATCCCATGAGCCATCTCTTTGCTTCTTCTCAAAATCCTTTTAGAGGTCAAATAAGTTATAAAGCCCTTCTGTAGCTCTAGTGGATCTCAGAAGGATGAGTCTGGCTATGAAGTAGAAATAGATAAATAAACCAAGATTCCTTCAGGTGTCAGAAATACCTCTTATGCATTTAATTGCAGACATGTAAGTATGATGTAGGGTGCATCTACACGTGCTTTCAATTGTGACTGAATTTAATGCACACTAAGCTAATGTGCATTAAGCAATTTTTGGTGGGTGTCTACACATTCAGGGACTTGGCACTAAAGTTAGTGCACTTGGCACTAAAGGGCATTTATACACATACATTTTTGTCCCATGATGTGCCAGAGATCTGCTGCTTTGAAGCAGAATTAATTAATCGAGTCTGCTCTGCACGCGAGCTGATGTGAACAGTGTTGCACTACGTGCAGTTGTATAAGTGGTGAAATCCACATCAGCATGCAAAAAATGGTGGTGGTGTGCTTTTGAACTAAAACACACCATTTTCTCAGTGCTGACGTGCATTACCCACTTATACAATAGCAAGTGGCGCAGTGCCAGGTGCTTTTCAAAGCCCCCAGTGCTGCGGCACTTCCATGTGGAAAAATGCCCAAAGTTAGTGCCAAGTCCCTAAAGCCCTGCCGTGTGCCCCTAGTGGATGGGCAGACCCAGCACTAAAGTTAGTGCCAGGGAGCATCTACACATGTGTTAGTGTGCTTTAACTATTCATACTTAAATTTAATACCTGCATTTTCAGGTATAAAATTTGGGCACGATTAGCCTAATTTCACCATTTTTAATTTGCATTAAGAGTGTGGATGTGTAGATTTGTGCACATAAAGCACATTAAATAAGGCTAATGTACATGAATGTGTCTAGTGTAGACACACACACAGACACGTTTAAGTCAATTAGCATTTGCCTAATAAGCCATGTAAAAGAATCCCAAATGGAGGTGCCTAATGTATTTACACAATTGAACATTTTGTGATCACTGGAGAAGGGCTGTTCTAAATTGTTTCTTTCTTTCTTTCTTTTGTTTTTGTGGGTGGGCAGGGGATAATGGTGGAGATGTTGTAGGTGCATCAGGCTATCCTAAATCCCATTTAGGTGCATAGTTAAATAATTTGGTCCTCATAGTCCTTTAGTCTGTTTCATACAGTGTCTAACTGCTAGTTGACTTGGGTTCCAAGAACCTCTGAATAACATTATAACGGGTTCTGGAACCTCTGACACCATAGCATACCATGGAGTGGTCTAGCAGGGCAGGAGGTGCTAACTTAATGTGCCCCCACACCCCTATCCCCCACCTAGGAAGTCCATGGTCTGGCAACCCCAGACCCTGGTTCCAATGCTGCTCTAGCTGTAACAACCAGGGTAGGAAGACCATGACATGGCAGCAGCTAAGGCCATAGGTGGCCTTAGGGAAAATGGCACCCTGCACAAACTTGTATTTTGGTGCCCCTTCAGCACCCTCCAGGTCAGTGGCATTTTTTCAGGCAGATGCAAGCAGGCAGGGGCATGGGGCACAGTCTGGTAGGCAGGTAGATTGGCATGGCATTCCAGACAGGCAGGTGGGCAGGCACTGCTGCTGTCACCCACACTGCCCAACCTGGCTCCCCCTGAGCAGCCCAGTGGGGTGGGGTGGGCACTATTCTCCTGCCTGGGGTGGAGATCAGACAGGATGGGGTACGACAGAGCAGGGCAAGGGGAGAGCACTTCTGTGAGCATGGGCTGCTCGTACATGTGCATGTATATGTGTGTGTGCTCATGTAGTTCCCTCTTGACTACAGAGCCCTGGGCAGTCATCCACATAAACCACCTCTAAGACTGGCTCTGGCTGAGGCTACCTGAAACAGGAAATATTTCTCCTCATCTCCTCTCTCAGCACACCCTCCCCTCTCATTCTCAGCAGCACCTCCCCTCCTCCCTTCACTTTCCTGTAGGGTTTTCCCAGAGAGTAAACCCTTCTAGTTTTGCCTCTGAACTAACAGGTAAGATCTCTACATTTAATCTTTATGGCTAAAAACAGACATAGGGTATGTCCACACATGCCAGCATGCATGCTTACAGCAGCTCAAATAGAAGCAGTGCAAATTTGAGCCGGGGCTTTTTGCCTCAGTGCACACGCTTGGACATGCATTTTGTTGTGGAGTAAATTGTGGCACTTGGGGCAAAATAACCCTGCCTGGCTCCTCCCAGAGCTGCAGCCAGGGGAAGCTACAGCCCAAGGCCAGCACCTGTGCTGGCCCCAGCAGTATAAAAAACTGCCCTGTCCCAGTCTCATCAGTACAAAAAGCTGCCCTGGCAAGTAGCTCAGGGCTAATCACTCTCAGGAGCTCTTGGGGGAGGAGCCTCCGGAAGGAAGTTGTCCATGCCCCTTCCTGTCCCAGGCTGCTGCGGCTGCGGCTGGTGGCTGCAAGCTTGGTCTTGGGAGCTTCTGGGGAGAAGATGGCCAGGCCCGTTTCTGCCTCTGGCTACTAGTAGCTTCTGGCTTGGTCTCTAAGCTTTTGGAGTAAGATCACCATACCCCTTCCTGCCTTGTGTGGCTGCTGCTGCTGCCCATCCCCACTGTGGGGGGGGTCCTCTGCTGCATGCTGCTACCCCCTCAAGGAGGGGCCCACTGCACCCCAGCATCTGCACCCATTTCTAGCCTGCTGCCAATCCCACTGTGAAGCCGCCATCAGGGGACAGCCTCGGGAAGGAGCCTGAACTGCCTGTGGGCCCCTCACCCACCAACACTGCTGGAGCCTAAAGGAATCTTGCTGGCCCCAGCTGCCTTGGCAGGCCACC
This sequence comes from Alligator sinensis, assembly GCF_000455745.1. Classification (NCBI taxonomy): domain Eukaryota; kingdom Metazoa; phylum Chordata; order Crocodylia; family Alligatoridae; genus Alligator; species Alligator sinensis. The sequence continues at coordinate 323,448 of NW_005842759.1, read as the reverse complement.
CCCACCTTCACCTCCCCTTTCACCAGAAGCACATCCTGAGTGGCTGAACTTGACAGCTCCTCCCATCACTATCACTACTACTACTACTACTGCTGCTGCTGCTGCTGCTGCCCCCTCTCAGAAGAGAGAAAGATTGCCTTCTGCACCACCTGACACCACACCTGCACTTGATCACTTCCTAATTGATTAACTGCTCCTACCGTCCCCCGCAGCTACCTCACTGCATCTGATCCTGATTTGTCTTCCTACCTACTGCTCTGCTGCTTAGTGACTGGCTGGAGGCCTGAGGGACTTCTGGACAGATTTTCCACAAACAAATCCCCTTCACTGCTCCAGCCATCTTTTACACCTGCCTCAGCAGCCTTCCCTGTGGGGTTTTTTTTGCCTTTGTGTGGTAAGTCCTGTGGTCCACTCCCCCTGACCTGGTGTTTGTTGTGTGGCTGAGTAAGCCAGTTCAAATTTCCCCAGCCCTTTTGTGTGTGTGTTTTTTGTTTCCCACCCCCACCCCTCCCCACCACATTCTCAAAGCATAGGCTTCCCGGGCTTTTTTCCTGTGGGGTTGTGGCTCAGTGAGCTTCGTCCCCCTTCCTCCTTATCCCCCTTCTCCCCACAAACCCAGGCTGCCCCTGCTAGATTCACCAGCCCCATGGGATATTTTGTTTTTCTTTATTGTCTTCCCTGCCCTCACGTGAAACAATGGCAGGGCAGGAACCTTCTGTGGGGGCAGATGCCCCCACAGAATTTCCTGCAGCCCCCACTATGGGGGTGGATCCCAGCCAAGCCCCTAAAGGGATGCATGCCCCTGAAGCCTCCACCCCAGAGGCAGAGTCCAACTGACCTCTGCTGCAGGGGCAGGTGGGACTCCGGTAGGGAGCCAACAGAGTCAGGGGATCACCCCTGGCTAGGCCCCACCTGGAGGGGTTCCCAAGCCCCCTCTCCCATCATTGGGGACCAAAAGCAAGGGCAGCGGTAATGGCTCCTCTTCAGCCTCCTCCACAGCTGGGGGTGGGAAAGGCAAGGGCTCTTCCCCGAAGCCTAGACCACCAGTGCCTGAGGGAACCAGGTGCGCTACACCAGCCAGCACACCCATTCAGCCTGGCCCTAGCTCAAGCCCCACCAACATGGCCCCCCAGGGCGGGAACCACAGCTATGCACAGGCAGCTGTGGGGAGACCCAAAGCCAGGGGGCCTGGAACCTCCACCGCTGGCCTATTCAGCTCAGGTAGTGGGGCCCCCTTTCCAACGCTCACCCACAGCCCTGGGGTGAAGTGTCAACTGCCCAAGTGGGGGAATCTGCACATTGAGACCTAGGTGCAGGCACTGGCTTGGGTAGTGGGGGCCCCCAAGATTGTGGCAGCCTCCCAATTTCATGGCAAGGGGGTCTTTTTCCTTGCTTTGGAGGCTGCTGCACAAAAGGTGGTGGAGATGGGGCTCATGGTGGAGGGCAAGTACATCCTCCTTGAGCCTCTAGAAGAGCTGGGGACCAGGATGGTCCTCAGCTCCATTCCTCCCTATAGCCCCAATTGGGCCCTGCTCCCCCAGCTTCAAACCCTGGGGAGAGTTATCTCCCTGGTGGTGGCCCTCTCACTGGGGTGCCGAGACCCTGGCCTCCAACACATGCGCTCTTTCTGTCACCAGGTCACGATCCAGCTGGCCGTGAGAGTGCAGCTGGAGGCTGAGGGATGCCTGGTAGTTCTTTATCAGGGGCCCTGGTGAGGATTTTCTATACACTGGGGGACCTGCAGTGCTTCTGGTGCCGTACCCCAGGGCACTTGCATCATGAGTGCCCCATAGGCCAGGTGGGGAGGGCATCTGTGGGTCCCACTGGAAAAAGGGGTGCCCCTACCACTGGTGCCCCAGCCCCCTCAGGCTTTCCTGGCGCCACAGCTATGAGCCCACCCATGACCTCAAGGGACCCTGCCCTCCAACCAAATCTAGTGGAGTCTTAGGGAGGGCACCAGCAACTGGGGGAAGAGAGGGAGCAGGGCCCCCCTGCCCTTAGTCATACCCCCATCATGGCTGCCCCACCCCATCAACCATCACCTTCTCTTGCTGGAGCCTATCCAACTGAGGACCACCCCATGGCTGAGTGGGTGCAGGTCCTCTCCGGGCATAAAAGCAAGAGGAAGTCCCGGGCACAGCTGGAGCCCTCTGATGTGGAGGACTCCTCTCCCCCTCCCAAGACCACCACGTTGGGGGGGAAGGAGTGGCCTAGCCTCCAGGGGCCTCCCCAGCTGTGCCTGATACCCCACCATTGGGAAAGATCAAACGGGTGATCCCCACAGAGGAAGCTTCAGGGCTGCTGGATAGTCCTGAACAGAAGCCCATGGGGGAAACCTTTTATTCTGCTGACCATTCTCCTGAAACCACGGGCGCCGAGGCTGAGGCCTGCCCAAAGGAAGGCATGGCCCCATACCCTTCTCTCTCTGATCTGGGGGATACAGGGGCCCTGAGGCTCACCCAGGTGAGTTCTGAGGGAGGAGATCCCCTTTCCCAGGATCCTGAGGTAGATGCCAGAGCCACCCCAGTGCCTGGTGGGTCTCTTCCTTCCCCCTCCCAGGAGAACCTCACCTGCAGCCTGCCCAATAGTCCCACACCAGAGGGGACCCCTCCATGCCCGCCTGATCAACAGGCCGATCTCATCAGGGACCCTCCACAGACACCTCCCCCCCAGGGCTCTAGCTGTACCCCACCATTTTGTGAAGGAACCTCACCCCCACCCCTGTCCCAAGAGGCTGCAGAGCTCTCCCAATCCCAATGAGAGTCTGGGGTCTTAGCAGACTGGGGAGTTCATATGGTGCCAAAGGAGCCCTCTGAGCTCCAGGACCAGGAGAAGGATGCCCAAGAACCAGCAGGCTTCATGGATCCTGCAGACCTCTTGGTCCCAGCAGTCCCTAGGGATGAACTACTTGCATTTCTTGACCATGACTAAACCCGTCAGTTCACCAGCAAGGTATAGCTAGCCTTGGACTACTGGGGAGATTTTGATAGCGTCCTCGCCATTGCGAGGGCACTGGTAGGGGAAGGCAAGCGGCCCAAAAGCTGCAACGCCCAGATCTATAGGTGGGCCCGCAGTTTCATAGATGCCCTCTATCCATATGGGAGGGTGCTACGTGAACCAGCAGGCCTCACACCGGGCGTTGAGATGCGCGACTGCTGAACTGTCTACTTCACCGTCCCAGCCATGAGGTCATTTAAGATCACGACCCTCAATGTCCATGGCTGCACGACCCTCAACATCCACAGCTCATGACCCTCAACGTCCATGGCTGCAATGTCCATGTGGTCTCCGGAGGTGTCAGGTGCTCTCCTTCCTTCAGGAGGTGGGGTACCCTATGGTATTCTTGAAGGAGACCCTGATGACTCCAGTCGATGAACCAAATTGGCAGCTGGAGTGGGGAGGCAGGGTCTTTTTTGTCACCTCAGCCACCTCATGTGGGGTGGCCACCCTGTTCTCCCCGGGCCTACAGCTGGAGGTTTTCCAGGACGTTGAGTTGGTGCCGGGCCACCTGCTGCACCACCGGGTCCAGGTGCAGGGGCTGGTCCTGAGCCTTCTGAACATGTATGCCCCTGCAAAGGATCTGGAGTTGGCAGATTTCTTCCACCAGGTGGACACATACATCAGCACCCTCAACCCTCATGAGTGCCTGGTCCTTGATGGGGACTTTAACCTCACCCTAGGTGTGCGAGAATAGTCAGGCAAGGAGCGCAGCCAGGCCATGGGCATCCTTGGGGAGATCCTGATAGACTACTCCCTGGTGGACGTCTGGCATGCCTGTCACCCCACTGAACCCCCTGCCTTCACTTTTGTGAGGGTGGGGGAGGAGGAGGCATGCCACTCCCAGTTAGACTGGGTTTATATCTCTTTTCTGCACTTTGCCCAGGCCCACTCCTCTGGCGTCTGGCCGACCACTTTCAGTGATCACCTCCTTGTCTGGGTCAAGGCCATGCTGGGGCCTGGACATCCAGGGTCAGCCTACTGGCATTTCAATGCCAGCCTGCTGGACAATGTGGGATTCAGGGAGGCTTTTCAGGAGTTCTGGCTAGGCTGGAAGGAGCAATGGGCAGCTTTCCCCTCAGCTCAGAGATGGGGGCGGGGGGGATGTGGGGAAGGTGCACATGTTTTTTTTGCTGCGGTTACACTCGGAGGCACACCCAGCAGAGGGAGGCGGTCTAGGAGCAGCTTGAGCCAGAAGTGCTAGAGCTGGAGAGGTGCCTGGCCATCAACCCAACCAACCCGTCCCTCTGCGGAGAGTGTTGGGAGAGGTGGGAAGAACTTTGTGCTCTGGACGACCACCGCGCCCGCAGTGCATTTGTCCGCTCGCACGTCCAGCTCCTTCAGGAGATGGACCACAGATCCCACTTCTTCAATGCCATGGAGAGGAGGCAGGGGGCCAAGAAGTACATCACCTGCCTTCTAACAGGTGACGGCACCCCGCTCACAGATCCATGTGAGATGTACCAGTGTGCATGGGCCTTCTATGAAGAGCTCTTCTCCTTGGATCTGACCAGTGCCAAGGCCTGTCAGACCCTGTGGCAGTCCCACAGGTCAGCGTGGAGGCCTGCTAGGGATTGTACTCGGAGGCCTCCTATACCCGGGTCAACTGGGTCAAGAGCTTTGGCCTGGTGGTGGGTGACAGGTGGCAGGTAGGCTTACTCCCACTCATCCTCCATGGGATCCACTGGGGCATGGGCTTTCTGCTGTACTTGGGGGTCTACCTGTCCCACACAGACCCCTCCCCATCAGAGAACTGGCACCAGCTGGAGGTGAGGGTGGTGGAGTGGCTCCAGGCATGGGCAGGGCTCCTGCGATGCATCTCTCCCTACGTGGGAGGGTGCTGGTGCTGAACCAGGTGGTCCTATCCATGCTCTGGCACCATTTACCCACCCTGCCTGTGCCCCCTGAGGTCTTGGTGGGACTCCAGAGATGGGTGCTAGAGTTTTTCTGGCTGGGATGGCACTGGGTTTCTGCAAGAGGTCCTGAGCCTCCTCTTGTGGGAGGGCAGCCAGGGCCTGGTTTGCCTGTGCAGCTGGGTCTTGGCATTCCACCTTCAGGCCCTGCAACAACTACTATATGGTGTTGGCAGCTACATGGGGCCACCTGAGGTGCACTTTCCTCTGCCACTTCTGGGGGCTCCGATATGACTGGAAGCTCCTCAGCCTGCGGGGCTTCTCCCTGCTGGACCTGTGAGGGCTGCCAAATTTCTACCAGGACCTCCTCTGGGCCTGGAGGCTGGTCCCCTCCTCCAGGTCCCCAGCAACACTCACCCAGGGTGCCAACCTGCTTGTTGAGCCCCTCCTCTGGAACCCCCCAGCTGGACATGCTGACGGCAGAGGCACCCCGGTTGCAATAGAGGTTGATCCTGGCTGATGTCACCCATATTGGAGACCTCCTGGATTACAATAGCCAGGAGTGGGTGGACCCCTCTGTGCTGGCCCATGGCAGGGGCAACCTGCCATCTGGTCCAGGAGGTGAAATCTGCCCTACCTCCTGATGTCCTTGCCTTTGTTGACCAGGTCCTGCACAGCTGTGGTCCCTGCCCCCTCCCATGTCCTCCAGCCCACCCAAATTTGTCGTGGGGCCATCACCTTGCCCGGCTTCATGGTGCTCCCCGCTCTACCACCTGAGCCAGCTGGAGGACACCAGACTGGTCCACTTTTATACCATCCATCTCCATCACCTCTACATGCTCATGCACCACACTGTCTATCATGCTGCCCTTGCATCCTGCCCAGACACCAAGTGCCGGGACATGATCAGCAAGGGCATGGCTGGGGCACCCCAGTGGCTGAGTCTGTACTCCACCCTCATCCCATGAGCCACTGGTGACCTCAGCTGGCAGCTCCTCCATGGAGCCATCACCACAGGTGTGTATGTGGTGAGCTTCATGGACACCCTGTTCTCCTTACTCTTCTGAGGGCAGAGGGAGACCCTGGTGCACATGGGTCAGAGGGAGACCCTGGTGCACATGCACCCGCGAGTGTGTGTATGTGGTGAGCTTCATGGACACCCTGTTCTCCTTACTCTTCTGAGGGCAGAGGGAGACCCTGGTGCACATGGGTCAGAGGGAGACCCTGGTGCACATGCACCCGCGAGTGTGCCAGGTTGCAGCCC